>NC_135867.1:19968141-20215641 GCF_031162955.1 Sander vitreus
TGTGTGTGTGTGTGTGTGTGTGTGACAGAGCCTGGTCAATGTGTCCGTGACAAAAAGATTAGGCTGAGAGACAAGACTTGGTGCCAGATCCTGGCTGTGTGCCATTAGTTCAATCAAGCAGATTTATTTAGCTTTTAGACAATTCGACCAGAACCCTGAGATACCACTTCAGAAAATAAGCTAAATATTATTCATGGCATGGCATCTACGATAAGGGATCTGTTGTCACCATCTTGCATCGTATGCACGTCCGCTCACTCACTACATAGTAAGCACACAGACAAAATAATGCATAGAATTCAAGGTAAATGACGAGCGCTTGTTGACATGGCATTACATTTATCTTATTTTTGAATCCTCTGTATGTTATATTATACCAGATTACATTGTCTTTATGATAGACAGTACGTGTACAGCTAGACGTTTTTCTTTTTTAAAGAAAATGCAAAATAAGAAGGATACATTTAATATTCATACTGTATCATGATCTGCCTTATCTTCATCTCCATCAGTATCTTTCTCTTCCCCCCTCTCCCCATGTAGAAACACAAACAGGGTTATTTAAACAAAAATGGCTTTACAACTCCACCATCTACCATTGATTAAAACTGATCTGCTGATACAAGGTGTGAAAGAAACAACACAATCCATTTCCTACTTTCATTTACATAGCTCTTGTCAGGGATTTAAGGTCCAACTGACCCATTTTACTGCAAGCGATATGCTTGGGACAAATGCAGGTGTAAAAAAAAGAAAATGAATGCCTTAAAAAAATAGCACCTGTACTGATTGTGTGAGGACATGAGCACAGGTTATTTCACCTCAAATGTAGTCGACCAGTAACATAAATCTTAGCGTTACACTGTCAAACATCTTTGTTCAGTTTTGTCTGCCCCAGGTAGATCCATGAAAGCGCCCCTGTGAGTTGCTGACTGCCATACTGTGCAGTTGCCTCAAGTAAAAAATGAGCTTTTGTTACTATCAGATGGTGACATGTGCTCCTTTCAATCATCACAAAAAGGGCTTTAGAAAGAAACAGCAAGAAAGCTATTACTTTACTATTCAAAACATCCTGGTAATTGTTTAAACAGTTAATGATCAGAGTAGACCAACACTGCCCAATATATTGTTTTTATATCGGTTCTGATACTCGTAAAGTTTGAAATAGATTTCCAATTTGCCTAGTATATTGCTTCAGCCACCTTTCGAGTCTTTGGTTGTTTCCAGTGCGAGCGGATCAAATGAGGACTTTGATTAGATCTATTAACTAAACACACATGCAAATAGGTGGGTAAGTGGACTCATTTTAAACTCTAACCAATAATGTCAGGCACATAATCATCAGTGGTCAATTTACATCTGAGTAAATGGTCTTTGCAATACCATGCAAACAGTGTGTCTGTAGTTTGAAGAGTAGGCATTTCCCTCTCTGTGAAGTAAAGTGAATAAGGACTGACTAATTTACTGTATGCGTGTTGCCATTATAAATTAACAAATACATTGACACCCTGTGTGTAATAGAGCTGGGCGATATGGAAAAAATCAAATATCCCAATATTTTTGACCAAATACATCGATGCCGATATTGCGGCGATATTGTAGGGTTGACTATTGGTGCTTTGACAATAAATTTACACAATGAGAGTTTTCACAATTAATCACCAATAATGTGGATACAATGACTAAGTGTATAAAGGCAAATAATAGAACATAACATATCGATATAATATTGATATATTGCCCAGCCCTAGTTTGTAAACCCTCATGCTTTGCCCTCTGTGCCAACAAAGCCATAGATAAGTTGCTCCACATGCAGCTCTACATACAGTAAGAACACAACACGTGAACCAGAATTTATTATGGCTTTAGAAAGCTGTATTAGTTATTTGACCATTTTTAGCCACCACCACTTTGGTCCAGACTGAAATATCTTACTGACTATGGGATAGTATGCAATAACATTTTGTACAGAGATTTATGGTCGCCAGAGGATACATTGAGATATGGCTGTACCGAATGCCATTTTTACTTTACATCCAAAGCTTCTATTGAGGTTTTCTACTAAAGATTCAGGTGTCTGTTATATATTATGATGTCATCACCCTTTAAATAAATTAAAAATCCTCCAACAAAATCCTTAATTTGAATAAAGTGATTCATCGGATTAAATTAGTTACTTTTTTTTATTAAATCAACTTTCTTTAATGAATATAACTCTTTTCGTCAACATAAATACATGTAGGCAGCAGGCTAAACCAATAAGGGCATAATATAATAATGATGAAATAATAATCTCGCCCTTAGGCTTACAGCAACATTATGCTAGGACAGGAACAATGCTCTGGAGTTATTGGAATTATTGTGATCACGTGTCTGAAACAATCCTGCGCAGCCACCAATGGAATCTAATTCTACAAATAGTATAGCACTAATATTAGACTTGCAAAAAAAAAGCTGCACAACATTCAAATGTTGATTTAAAATGTGTATGTCAACATTATAGATGAAGCTTCAAACTATTCGGTACAGGACTACATTGAGATCATTTTATTGATCCCGTTAATAGTGATTTTTTTCTCTAGTGCCACCATGAGATGGGCATTTTTGTTTTTGGGTTAAAAATATTGACAATCCACTATCATAGTTCTTAGATGATGAATCCTAACAACGTTTGTGATCCCCTGACTTTGTATCCAGCACCACTAGGTTACAATTTCACTTTGTCCACAACAGCATGTTAACACTGTGAACATGTTAGCATGCGGACAGTTGTAACCAAGCAAAGCCTCACAGAGCTGCTAGCATGTCTCTTCATCTTGTTTAAACAATACTGAATAAAAGCTGCCCACATGAAATAGAGAGAACAGGAAAACAAGCTAACAAAGTTTCATAAAAAGTAGCTGAATAGGAGATAAGACCCTGAACAGGTTTGGAGCAAAACTGGAACCACTGCATTCACGTCCTTTGCTGAAACTACATTTTTCATTGCAATTACCCCATTTTGTTTGGCCTACTTAGTCTGCCCCAGCTTAATATCACAGGATGTAATGAGACTGTCACTACCAGTGTTGGATTTTACAGTTGTGTCGAAAAGAAACCTAACAAGCAATTTCTAACAACTTTAACAACTATCATTTAAGATAGTGGAGGAGTTTAGGCCTTACATCTACACTAACAACCCTGAGGATATCCAGACACACAGAAGTGAGCAGTTCATGTTTCAGATAAGTGAAACCTTTGAGACTTCATTAGCCACTCACATCAAACCCCAGCACATTGTGTACATTTCCATGTAAGAACATTTACCTGGTGATTTCAAGAAGGCTACATGTTGTGTGGGAGGCACTCATAGCATGAGCTGGAGCTGCCTGTGGACCTGGTTACACTGCAGTAGGTGGCTGAAGAAGCACAGGTAATGGGCTACTCAAAGTCATTTTTCAACACTTAAACTGAAGTCCTATTGTGCTATGTAAAAAAGACATACTCAGTGTTGTGGGATACCAGTCAATCATCAAAAATACTGATGGCAAAGTATGCTTTCTTCGCTTTACTTTAATGTAGCTCGTCATTTTCAAAGTTCCATTTCACAAAAAGCAGATACATGAAGAGGATGTTATTAAATCTGATTGCTTCTGTATGGAAGGCAATGGATGAAACATACTCTAAAGGTCGTGACACACCAACCAGACGGCCGACCCTCTGATCAGTCTCCCTGAGTTGCTCAAAAAAGTGCCTCGAAACACACCAAAGCGACGAGACGTAATACGTCTCCATAACAGCAGGCGGCGCTAATCTGTATTGTCGCCCAAAAATGAAAACCGGCAGCTGATTGGACGAACGCATCACGTGGGTCTGGTTTCTCCGGAAATTCAAAGACAGACTGTCATGGCGGCTTGTTCAGAATACGCTCTCATATTGTACTAAAATAGTTCACCGAAACGTGTTTCTGAAAACATTTTACAGTGAAAATTAGGCCATGCAGTTACTGAATCTGTCTTCATTTCAGATCGACAAAGGTCAGTTTAAAAGATTTTCGTCAGATTTTCAGAGACTCTAGTCACGCTCATTCCGCTCCCCGTTTCCAGGTTAGCACTCTACCAAACAGATTGGTCATTTGAGTCCGACTGCCAGCAGTGCCCGCCTTCCGACTCAATATGTCAAATCAGCCAAAATACGGGACGGAACACACCAAACAGACTCGAGTCACTGGCCTCGCCAGACTGTCCGACGGCCAATTATCGGCTTGGTGTGTCTCGGGCTTTAAAACCAACATCTGGCAGTATACATTTCTTTTAGTACATGTTTATTTACACTGAAAATTGACAGACAGTAGAAAAGCTCTTGTTTCTTACTGCTTTTCTCTTGACAAGTTTATGGATTTATGGATGTTGTCAACATTTAAAAAAAAAGAAAAATTGAATTTTCTGTTTACCATATACCTCTAAATGGCATGAAAATGTGTATAAAGCATCCAAGTAGCAGTTTGACCTTAAGCATTATTTTGGCAACAATGGCAAAAGAATGCAATTGAGATGAATCCATCCAGAGGACCAGACAAACGCCTTTAACAAATGTCTCCATAAAGCTGTGAGCAGCTCAGATGTACGGTGAGCATTCTGCGTCGTCATCATTTGAACTGTGCTGTGTCAACCGCCTGTTCTCCAGGTGGTGCTGAGTCATGGCTCATGCTCACTGGTTTCGTGGAGCTCTACAGTGGGAGGGGGTGTGGGTTGGGGGTTCAGACATTTCTCTCTCAAGAAAAATGTCTGAAGAGGATAAAAAGGGTCATTTTGGTTTAAAAGCAGTTTTGCATCCTCTTTAAAAGCCTATTAGATGTGAGCTGAAATTTGACACCATCATTTTGTTTCTCATTTGGCTGTGACATGCAGAGACACATGGTCTGTCAATCAGAGGGCGCCATCAGCTTCTGTGGACCTCAACTGAAATATGCCTTGTCTCCGCTACACTTAAAACATTAATTTGAGCCACAGCAAGGAAATACATTCTATATATCTATCCGTCTTCCGAGAAAATAGGAACTTAGGGGACTATGCATGTCATTTTTAATGTTTTAAAAGGATTAAGAATATATCATTCCCATCCTGAGTGAGAGATAAACTATCATACTATCAACCCTTGTCTTGCAGAGTTTGTTTGTGTCCCATTCCAATCTCTCCCTGATTGGGGAAGAGGCTGTAAAGAGTTCACTAAATAGTTGCCTGTGTTATTTATTGGTTATGATGCGTTGTCAAATTATTCACAATCTAGGTGTTGACTCTTGGCCACCATGAAGTAAGAAAGATTAGTGACATTGTTTGACTGGAGATAAACCTCAGTAAAAGTGTAATAAAACACAGAACATAGCAAGTACCTGTTTGTTGTAGGACTTTCACAATTTCTTGCCTGTGGTATTTATTGGTAATGACGCTGTTTTAAAACCACAGTTGCAGTCGGTTACACCAAAAAGCTACTCAGTGTCATGGATTACTACAGTAGTTTCTGTAATGAGCTATCACATTTGACACCTCCAGAATAAAATGCATTTTGTTACAAAAGTTTGAGGCTAAGCTAAATTCTACATATACAGTACATATTTAATCTTGAACGCATTACAGTATTCACTTCATTTCTTCATTTTCAAACAGCCCTGGCTAAACTGAAAAAGAAAAAGTGTAATACATCCATATTTGAAGCTTATAAGAGGTTTTGAGAGGCACATACTTGTAGAGAGTAAACCGCAGAAAGAAATACATCTAATATACACAACATAACCACCATTTACTATAACTATTAGGTCTAAGTAACATTATGGTAGCATACATTGAGGTAGTAAGAGTGCACACTGAACATTTAAATTAGATTATTGAAAGATTCCCTGTGGAGTTTTAGACTTCTAGTAGCGCCACGGAGCTGTTTTTTTCTATGAGCAAGTCCCTGTTTGTTTGCATGAGTACTAGGGCTGAACGATTTTGGAAAATAATCTAATTGCAGTTTTTTTCAAAAATATTGCGATTGCGATTTACTATGCGATTATTTTTTAAGCTCTTTGTCTTCTGTATTATTAAACAAAGACAAGCAATACATCATTGTATAGTATGAACAATACAAGATTAGATAGATTAAACAAACGATGATGATGAAATTAGGTGATGCATGAATTTATATGAATGACATCTTTTATTTAACTACTTCAGTCCCAGTAGTATATTGAGCACTGACCAAGCCTGGTGTAAACATTCATATGAAAGTCAGAAACAAATCACACAAACTAAAGTGCAGATTGCAGAAATATAAAAACAAATATGTGGCTTTACCACACTTTGTAGTATTTAGATTATTTAATTTTTATTTACTGTAATAAACATATGTAAACATGTGGAGTGCACTTTTTAAACACTGTCTTTGAACTTTACTAGACAGTTAAATAAGTAAAAATATAGTATATACAATACAATGGTGTATTTATTTTTTACAGCGCACACAGAAGAGCTGCCTCCAGCCCCTCCCTCCCCTCATGAAGTTGCGTGCCGCGTGCATGATAGCGTCAACATTGCACTCAGAGACAGAGAGGCTATCGTTACGTTAGTAGTAGCACGCTGCTGCTGGTCTTGCCGTGGGATTAACTGTACTAATAAAACCGTTGAAACGACGCAGCCACGCTGCTGTGAAAGCTCCCAGAACGTCATTTTTCAGAGTCTGGTTGTTACCCCTCCCCAGTGCAGTCTCCTCTACTTCATATCTTTATAACGGAGCTAGCTAACTGGAGCTAACCGCTAATCAGAGCTAATCGTTGCTAACCGAGCCTTGAGTTCTGCGTGCCTGTATCCATTAACTGCATGTATGGACTCGAGCCCAAATAAAACCTTTCATTTTATTAAAATGGCTGTAAAAGTTTTAAACTATAACTCAGAGTTGTTTGAATAACAGAAATCTGCTCAAGGTACGTCGTAGCGTTAGCGTGCTAAGTTGATACTTTCTCTGCGGAGTGCAGACTGATTTGCTCTCGCGAGTCACATGACCAAATAGCAGCCTTTGTGATTAGGAAATCGCGTTTTAACATATTGCGATATTATTGCAAATGCAATTAATCGTTCAGCCCTAATGAGTACGCAATGGTGTCACAATATTCCACTGACATACACGTGGCGGCAACGTGCCCACATTTGCTACATTGTGCCAGCAAAGACCGGGAAGAGGAAGACTGCAAGACAATAAATATGGATGTAAAAAATGCTGGATTTAAAATACTTTAAAAATCGGCTTCGTAAATATTTTATGGAGGAAGGGAATGCTTTGGACACGTTTGTTAGACCTCAAGGATACACAATGCGTTTTTGTAAGTAACACTAAATGTAAACATAACTGTTTACAAGAAAACTCCACAGGGTCCATTTAATTCCATGCTCTCACATCATTTTAGAGCTATCTTTATCATTTGAGGCAATTTGGAGCCAACAAAATATGTTAAAAGGCAATTTTCATAAAGCATTCCTCTGGAATTGGGAACAGATGAAGGGGTATGTATGTTCATCTGATAGGGCTATGGGGTTACCTCAGACCAAAAAAGGTTGGGAACCACTGCTTCATTCTATTCCAATCCAACATACAGTACAGCATATATCAATACATATTTTCCATCCATCTGGAAAATAAACCCTTCTTTGAATCTCTATCCTACGTGGGATTCCCTAAAGACTAGATTGCAGTTTGCAAGGCTGAGGTTGAGGCGTCGACCTCCACACCGGTTTGATGGTGAGACTGCTGCAAATTACTCATGACACTTCCTCTGATGACATTTTTCAACCTCTTCCCTGTTGAATGGCATCTCTAGCCGCCCCCCTATACCATCCATCCACCACCAACACCCTACCCCAACGCACACATTAATTTCGCCCTCTATTCGTGTCACAATAGCACAGCAGAGATTGCTGCCTCCTGCCTTCACCTGATTGACCCTTTGAGCAGGTGCTGGATCTGATCCAATCACAGTCAATCTTCTTTAAACATTTCATTCTTTAAGCAGAACAGGGGCTCAAAATTCCATCATTCAATGACCCGATCAGTCGCCGATAACACAATCAAGCCAATCCCGGCTTATCCCGAGGGAGCCATTTCAGGAGGGACAGCTGGGAGATGAGACTACAGACCTACCGAAAGGTGTCAATCTCCCCTGATCCACAGCTCTTTGTGAGCCGCCTATACTGCACAGCATCTAGTTGTTTGAGGAGGGGCGTCTGACAGGTATTTCAAAGGATCAGCAATAGTCAAAAATCTATTTAATCTTTTGTTAAAGGTCTGAAAATTCCGTAACCTGAAGTGAAAACACTTGCATTAACACACACCCGTTTGCTCTCTTATACAAAGGCAGACACGCACACACACAAAATGATGTGAATAGTACAGCTTAATTCTTCATTGGCCATTTAAAAGCTACTCTATTGGAAATGTTGCTGGGCCACTGGGCAAATAAAGGTCAAGGGGGATATGAAATAGTTTGTCTAACCGGCCCTTTCCCCCTGTGTGTCCCTGCAGCACCGCAGCCGTATCCACATTCATAGCCAATTCATTTATATTGCTCTGCCCTTCTCACTGCTAGTCTCAGTCACTAACTACAAGTGACTGCAATGAGATTGAAGCCTCTGGCTAAATCTCCACTGCAAGGCACATGCTCCATCATTGCTGCTCTGATCACTCCTTATAATCACTGGAACCACACTATATCCTCAACTGATTGGGTGCGTCGCAGCAGAGAGGAAACAATCACAGAATGTCAGCAGATGATGGACACCAGCACGTTGGAGTAGTTGTGGTCACTGTGAGCTGCCATGTAAATGGCATGCAAATGTGCACCTGCACTAGCTGAGGAAGTGGAATGAAGGACTGTGGCCTTTTGATTAGGTTCTTTTCGCTCATATAAAGTGTATTTTTTTTATGCAATAATCATCCATGTTTGCCATTTAAGACAATGAACATGACGCAATTGTGTTTTTTAAGTTTTGCTTTCCTCGAGGCTTCCATCACTTCAAAAAAAAAAAAGTCCAAAGTGCATTCAATTTGCACCTTCACAGTTTCCAGTTTAAGCCCTGTGTATGTGTTGTCACTAGAAGAGCTTAATTGCATTGTCAGCCAAGGTAAAAATGTAATTCTGCAATCAAAAAGATAACACAAAATGTCACATCAATGATTATTGGTGATTTGTGATCACTGCCAAGTGATTTAGATGCACTTTGTAAGGGCTGATACAAAAAGTAGCTCAGGTCCAGGTTTCTAACAAACAATGCAACTTTACATTTGAATCATACAAAAGGGCTCAGAAGCACACTACATTATTTCACCTTTATGTATCTATGCAGTTTAGTCTGCTATCTTATCCTCAAGAAATCAAAGAAAGATCAAATAAACAGATTTTACAACAATATATGCCACTGTTGTTCATTGTCATTTACATTTTACATAAACTACCTGAAAATCCCCAATGTAGTTAAGGGCCTAAGCACTTAGGAAGCTATGCAAAATGAATTCATACAGTCTTTACAGACGGTCACACAGTTCTTTTTCTGCCATTTACAAAATCTAAGGGCATGCAAAATGTCAGCCTCGGTATTAGATTACCAGCCCCAGAACGAATTTCATGCACTAACCAAGGAATCTTTTTCTGATGCTTTTGTAATTTCCTCTCATCTGCTTCCTCTCAGTGACATGAGGAGAGAAGTATGCAGACGCTTGCCTGGCCAGAGGTGAAACACGGCGGGAACAGCATGCTGCTGTAGGCAGGTCTCTTCTCTGTATTCTGACAATGATCTCTGTCTATCCACTGCCTCATATCGATTTCTTTCCAATGTCCTCCAACAGGTGTCATCACTCTTTTTTTTCCCCTATGATGAGACCATTGTCTCATCTTAGGACTCCAAGCTCTGCTTTGTTTGTCTAAGTAGTGACATTTGTGCGTCTACCTTTATCCTTTCTGAGCCCAGTGGCAGTGAACTGGTTAAGCTCCTCCTCATCCTCCTCCCATTCAGCTCCACCTCTAGCATCTGGCTCTGGACCAGTGGAGCATGAGAACCAGGACAGCCTGGACATAAAGGGACGATTGTGGCAGCCCAGTGACATGGAAGCAAGTAGCTCTGATTAAACTAAAAGTCCGCTTCAGGCTTGCACTGCAAAGCCCAGCCAGTGGACAGGAGTGCAAAAACCGAGTCAGCAAGCAGCAGTTGTTTCAGCTTAGCACAATAAGGGCACTATGAGATGCACTTAAAAGCTGATTACAATAAACCAATGAGGAAGCATTAGCCACCCCAGCTAATTATGCCTTTAACTGCCTTTTCATGCCTGGGCAGGGCTCTGCTGGTACATCAGATCCAAATTTATAAGGTGTCATCACACCAACTCCCATTTTTAATCAAGGGCTTGCCTCAGCAGAACATTTTGGAGTGGTAGGTTTTTTTTGTTGACAAGGGGTTTGATTTATTGGAAAATAAGAGGGCATTTTATGTTAGCATACACAAAAATGAATACTTACGAGATCAACATAACTAATGTAACTAATTAAGTCACTGCACTGAGCTGGTTTTACAGGTGTGTAGATCCTCAGACTAGTACAATGGTAATACTTTGCAACTCGCAAAAATCCCTACAAGCAAATCTGCTGATAAGCTGCTCCCGACCTTTGACCTTAGAGCAAGCGCAGTCTCTGAAGGAGGCAAAGTATATAAAAACTATAAGAACCTTATGGAAAATAACTTAAATGTCAGGACTGTTACCTCTGTAAGCAGATTTAATTATTTGGGGGGGGGGGAAGAGATCTGCTTGTTATGCAAACCACAGACAAATTAAAATTAAAATTAAAAATAAATTAAAGTCAGTCAGTCCATAAAAAGAATACATACAAATGTTACTGTAAACATAGCACAATTATCATATAAAAATGGCAACAAAATGGCAACGCTTGCATGGCCTATATATGAGGAAAAAACTAAAAATGGGATCTCTAAGGGCGAGCATTGTCTTCCCTCACAATTTACCAGTTTGCACAATAGCACATAATAGCATGCACAGCACACAGATTCATTTGACTTTATTGCAAGACAGAAATAGCAGCAGCCTCCAGTTAAGAGTCCTTCAATATAAAGGGAGGCCAGGCAGTGCTGATAAGATTGTCTCATTTGGCTTGCAGTGCTAAGGTGCAGTGTGCTGCCTGAGAAAAAAAGGCAGGATGTGGCTACTATTAGGCAGGTAATGGGATCCATCTGAGATGCATTAGAATCAGTCAAACAGAACCACACTTCAGTTCCGTTCAAATGACTGTCACAATCACTTCAAATGCACACCTTCAGCATGTACTGTAGGCGAGAAAAAAAAGAAGAAGTGGATGTGGCTGTGGAGGAGCTCCTCTGAAGTTGTGCCAGGTCTCGAGCATGTGCTCTTTCCTAATGGTGACGGCTGGGAGAGACCGATGTGCATGAGAGCTGTCAGCCTCTCCCCATAACAAATGCCACCTCTCCCCCTGACAGAATGGAGACAGAAGGGAGGGACTGAGGCGGGAGGGAGGGGAGGTGTGGAGGTTACCGACAGAACCTGTGACCCAACTGTGGCCACACCAGCTGTTTCCCCTCCACTGCCACCCAACCACCGCCATCTCTGTGGATCACATCCTGCTAATTGGCCTATGCTGCCTAGCATGCACATGCACATGCACACACACACACACACCCACACACACACACAGTGCTTGCAAAATAATATCAGTGAAATGGCTTGTTCCCAGTGAGGAAAAACATTTGCCGGTGCCTTAAGCTGTAGTTGGGTGATGATTGATAAGTGCTTCAAAACATACTTTCCAGAAATACAAATGACTAGCTGCCCTGCGACCATGCCGGCTAATGTCCCCCTTGACATGCACATAGGCAGACAGAGAGAAAGAAAGACAGACTTATGACTGACTGACAGTGACACACATACTGCAACCAAGATTCTATGGAGGGGAAACTGAATTAATTGGTTTTCCCTTTCTGTGGATAAGTCCTCAGAGTGGTGTGTATGTGACGATAATGGTAGGTCGCAGTGACAGGCAGGTTATTTAATAAATCCTGGGATACGCAAGGCAGAAAGGAAGGACCCACACAAAACAGAAGAGAAATTCATAATTCTTTTTGCTCTGTATCATGCTATAGTCTACAATATATACACTCGGATTTCCTTTTTTGCTGAAGACACTCAAACCTGCTCACACACACGCACGCATACACACACACACACACACACCCTAATCATGCACCCACATAAATACACTTAATCGCTGACACACTCACGCATGGCGAGAGCAGTACTGCAGACACATCCAAGCATGCACAAGTAGGCTATAAAAGTACACACAGAAACATGCACAAGATCTTGCTCAATCAGTCTGATTTGTTTGTTTCCTCCTAAGCATTTGAGGATTCCTCAAGGAGGCAAAAAACTTTGTATAATCAAGTCAATTATGTCATTCAATCAAGTCGAAAATCATTTCGAGCCCTTTCTCAGATCCATTGATTGCAAAGTCGTGCTGAATATTTCCTTGCTGCTTTCTATTGTGCAAATAAAGCCATCTTTATTTAGAATGGCAGACCACACCATGGCGAGGTCTTTAATGCCACTTCCACAGATAAAGAGCAAAACAAAGTCCTTCACCTTGCTCACTTTCAGTCAAGGAAATAACACAGGGCTTCATGGGAGAGAGCTGGTTGCATATTGTCTCTGAGCAAAAAACAACAGTTTCTATTAATTTACAGCAGCTCTTTTGTCTCCTTCAGGACATGGTACATTATGTGCCCAGGAAAAATCCATCTTCAGTGAAATTGTCTAAACTCAAGGTCAAGTGCTGATGTTACAGAGACTGGATCAGCTGAAGGTGACCTTGACTGATGTGGAATATGACGTGAGGGAAATGGATCTCCGCTCAGTGTGGGGACATTATCTGTGAAATGCTGTTACTGTATCAAACCCTGTGTGTGCGTGTGTGCGAGTGCGTGTGTGTGTGTGTGTGTGTGTGTGTGTGTGTGTGTGTGTGTGTGTGCGTGTGTGCGTGTGTGCAATATGCATATCCTTGTGTGAAAGGCTGTGCATATATGGCTCACTTTGCTGGGGGTATTGGTCATGAGAGCAGCATGTAGAAACTGCTGCAGCAGACACAACCAAACAGCTGAATATGAGCCTCTGCTGAATTAACTGGGCGTGTTTTTCTTTCAGACCACACTGGAATAGTGTTGCCACAACATTAAAACTCTAACTTGGATTCCCTTTTATTTGTTTCCAATGTCATACTACCATAGATAAGTAAAGAACACGCTTGTTTTTTTGTTTAGTTTTTTTTGCAAAGGGGGGGGTGTGGTCATGGCAGCTGGTTGTCATTGCTTGTTTGCTCTGTGAGCAAAATGCATGTTGTTGACCAGGCATGGTGGGCTGTGTGAAGCTATTGCCATATCTTCAGTTGTTTGCTTGTCACAATAGCGATTTATTTGTCTTACTGTTAGGAAAGGAGCCAAACTGCTGCCGCTGGCTTCTTTTAAGGCTCAAATTCATGGTTGCTGTAAAAATTTTAGTGCTGGCCATGTGGTCTAAACCACGGTGACACTGTTAAAGTGACAGGGGGCGCTGTACACCGACTGTGTCATTATCAAATTAACATATTTCACTTTTAATGATGACATGAATTTCAATTGCTGAAATAATCAGCAACAATCAACCATCATCAACAAACATCCAACAATACAGCATGCAATAGAACAGAAGAGTGCCAAAATGTTGGTTATTGTGACCACACTACATGTATGGAGGGTAATAATAAAAAGCAGTCTTACCTTCCCAAACTGTTCAAAATACTGCTTCACATCTTCCACTACTGTATTGGCTGACAAGCCACCCACAAATATTTTCTTTGTTCTTGTGACCATCTAAAGAGAAAAGGGCGAGAGGAGAGGATTAGTGATGAGGCTTCAAATGAATCGCACAACACATTTAATGAGGCTTCAAACACACTGAGTGAGCAGCACCTGTGATGGGGAGGATATAGAGGAGTGAGAGGACAAATTGTTGGTAAACAGGAATACACAGATTCACACAATTGTGTTTCAAAAACACAAAAGTATTACAGCAAGGCCACAAATGCTGAAAGTATTGGCAGGAAAAATACTCCACGACATTTCAAATTAAGGCTCTAATCAAAACAGACTATCCCAGAATTAAAGACCTCCATTTCATCCATTAAAGTTACTGTTTATTCGGAGAAAGAAAGAAAAAGAAAAAAAGAAAACAGAAATAATTTATGGACTTTCAAAAAACAATTAATGAGTGCTGGAAGATGGAATCAGAGTGCATTAAAGCCTCATTTAGTTTCAAACAGCAAGAATATTAAGGATTATTACCCACGGCATCAAAAAGGGCACGAACATCTGCTGCAGAGAGTGCATACTAAATTTAGGAGGGCAATTTCTCAGGGAAATACAGTAACACTTCAGCCAGTGTCAGGGTAAAATTTGTGAGGAACTTTATCTTTTGCACACAATTAAAAATGAACCAGAACTTATGGAATGTAACAACAATGTTCAGACTTCTAAACCATCTGTTCAGCATAGGTGTTGATTTTCCTTCATCATTTAACGTGTAATTAAAACGTATTACCATGACATTTGAGACAAATTAAACAATATTGAAATGTCTGTTTTATTTATAGGTACTGTATTATCTTTTTACACATTCTCCCATATGTCGCATGGACCGCTACAAGAAATCATTCCTACCACAGGCAATAAAACGCTCTAACACTTCATCACTGAGTGTAAGATAAGACTTATATGCATCACAACTGCACTAAGTGCAACTTGCACAATAGGTGCACTTGCATCTTTATTTATACTATTTAAGTAGTTGTACATTTTTATTCCTAACTTGTATATATTTTGAATATTTGTTCTTTCTCCAATTAATTATTTCATGTATTTTGTTTCCTATTATTTCACGTATATTCTGTATGTGTGCTGTGTGTCTGATATTTTGCTGATGTAACACTGTAATTTCCCATTTTTTTGATCAATAAAAAAAAAATTCCATCCATCCATCCATCCATCCATCCATCCATCCATCTACAGTCATGTGAAAAAATTAGGACACCCATGCTAAAGTTGGTTTTATTTCAGTTAGCCTAATAGCTGGTTTGATTTGCATTGAGAGATGATTTTATGGAAAGTACCCCATGCCAGTCTCTAGGTATGGTAAAGGGTATGTGATGACGTGAGGCTATTTTAATTCCAAAGGTCAAGGGAACTTTATCAGGATGCATAGTATCCTGGATCCATGAAATAACTGGCCTTTCAAAATAAACATCTGCCTGCCTCTATGGGAATTTAACATAAGGGTGTACTGACTTATGCCCCTGTATTTTAAGGAAGAACATTTATTTACGATACATTATTCATTCACAAAGAAAATTGGTGTCCTTAAAGATTGGATTTTTCCTTATGTTTTTAATTAAGGCATTAAGATCAATTTGCAAAAGATGATTTTTTAATTCCTCTTTTTAGTCAACTTTAGCATGGGTGTCCTAATTTTTTCACGACTATCTATCTATCTATCTATCTATCTATCTAATCCTTTCCTAGTACCAAATCTATGCTACCAATTGAGAATTTACAGATATAATGGCAAATGATTTTTGATGTACTGCTCTATAATCTTCCTGGCAAACAAAATAAAAGGAGCAGAAAAGGCTGACCGAGACACTTTCAGTCTATGAAAGAGGCTTAACACTGAGAAAAAAGAAGCAACATTCAGCTAGAGCTGAAGTAACCATCTGTCAAGTGCTTTCCAGGTGCACACAGTCTCACAGGCACATAGCCTGCACATATGCACACAGCCTCCCACACATGGGCCCTCTCTTATTACAGTTTTTTTTTTCCTTCTGTGATTTTCCATGTTTTTCTTATTATATTACATTGTTTTACCACAAATTTCAATAAGCCAACTTTTGTGTAAAAAAAAAAGAAGAAAAAAAGATGTGAATGAGAAATTGTAATAGGCCTACGGTACATTTCAGTGGTCTACATTTATTGGCCTGCATTAATAACTCCAATTTAAAAGTGTAAAAGAGAAAAGAGCTCTGCACACAGCATGTACGTACTTCAGGGTTAGAGGTGCTGGCAACTGCAAGATAAAAAACTTAATAAAAAAAGTAACCAAAAGAGTTAGTTTTTTTTAGAGCCCATACACTCAACCCATAAAAATATAAGCATGGATCTTGTATTACACTGACAAGAGCAACACATTTTGCTCAGCACATGTGCAGTGGGCCAAAGGCTTAAATATGCAAACTAGGGGTGGGACAAAATAGCAATACGGCAATATATCGTAATCCTTCTTCGTGCGATATGATAATCAATGCACTGGCGCCAAATATCAAATAAACTTGAACATAAGTTAACTAGCCAAAGAGGTTTTCTAACGTGATAGCGTACAGCAGTCTGAGGAAAATAACAGATGCCCCAGCCACGTTTAAGTCCAAAATCTGGACCTATAGTTGCTCTATAATTCTTTAATTTAATTTACAGACTGAAAAACCTGTGCTGCAGAATTGTGCTGTTTTCTAACAGTTTGGACTTGCAGTGAATAAAGAGAGAAAACCTGCACTTAACCTTTTCAGAGGCATTTTGTAATTATAGTTACTAGTTTGACTGATATCAAGATGTATTATTAAAGGATTGTCTAGCAATATGTTGATTATTGGAGAATTGCTGAATATCATCGGTATTGTGAGCCATGTATAGTGTATCATATTGTGTATTGTAGCGTACCCTGTGATTCACTTCCCTAATGCAAACACAGCATGTGTAGTAATTAGCAATGACATTCAGGTGTACAAAATAGACTTGACCATCTCATAAAATAAATATATATATATATATATATGCAATGCAATATGCAAATGTAATTACAAACAATATACAAAAATACCACTAAGCAATACACACAGGAAGTCTTGTACTACAGGACAAGGTGCGTCTGAATGAGTGAACAGATACCCATCACCATCCTATCACGCTGCCATAAGCATTAGGAGTGTCAGGATTTCAAGTACATATCAAAAATCGATCCTTGATGAGAATGAGCTTTTGATTTCGACTATCAAAACCAAAAAAACAATGTTGGATTCCCCCAGTATTTTTTTCTCTCTCCATACTTGCGCACATCCAAAGAAAAAAACAACAGACACAGCGTAGCTTACCAGCTGGTAGCATGCAGCTAAAGACACAAGGTAATATTAGCTTATCGGTAGCCTGCAGCCTGACTATTCCAGACACCATGGCCACTGCCCGAGTTGAAGATGACGGAGAAACAACAGAACTGTAAAATCTGTCTGCTTCCTTGAAGTCACCAGTGTGGCAACAGTTTGCATTCCCCGTGAGTGAGAGTGACTTATATAAACAAACAAGGGTTAAGCATGTGGGCTCAGAGACTCCATAGTGCCTTCAGGTGCACCTTGTTAAACTAATGGTGCATTCATTTGCGCCTCGTCAACTCTGAAACACTGTTTTTGCAAGTACCCATCTGCCATTTAGTGGCTCTTATTGTGGCATTGCTGTCCCTGTTGAAAAAAATTTTTTAAATCAAAAATGAAAATAGAAACATGACTTTAAAATTGAAAGTCAAATCAAACCGTGGATTTGGTGAATCATGGCACCCTTAACATGCATGTTACCATGGTAACTGTGCCATACTAATGTGCTGAACTCCACGCATGTAAACATGCTAATGTTAGCATGTTAATTGCTCAGATCATGTTAAATGCTAAATGTTAAGACAAATTATACAATGCTAACATGCATTGTAGCATCTAGTTGTCCAGTAATTATCCCCTTAAAGCACGGCTGACAAAGTACACCTGAGGCAGACAGAGAGCAGCTTCGACTTAAAAAAAGCTGTGCCATGTCTGACAAAGTAAAGCTGGGAGTGATGCCCTAAAATGGGCAGTGTACAGAAACATAAACTCTGTTTTTTGGTGTTTTTCTTTTAGCCCTCCTGAAGTATAACTAAGTTGTCTCCATTTTTCATTCATCAAACTATTTTATTTCATGCTGTGTAATGAGCATTACAGGCTCTCAGTGAAGCTTATGGAAGATTATGTTTTTTTTACTTCTACTTTGCAATGTTTGACTGATACTGGTAGACATGCGAAATATCCACTGACCGGTTTAGGGTTATACACTGGCCAAGACCCAGCAGCTGCATCACCCCCCCTTCCTCCCAACATCATGCCTCAGGCCTCAGAGGTTATCAGCTTTGGATGCTGCCTCCGGCAACCCCAGGCCAGACATCTGCTGATAAACTGGCTGTGCGAGTATTTATCAACATCACTCACTTTTATCATTGCCAATCTAGGTAAAAAACAAAAAAAAAACAAGTCAATGTTCATCTCTGTTTGCCTCTCTGCATCAGCTGTTTTGTCCTGCTTCCCTTCTGGGCCACCCAGTCCCTGGTCATTTTTCGGGCTTGTTCCATCAGGCTACAACCAGTCAACTTTTCAGCCTCGTCTTCATACTTTGACATGTCTGCCCAATAGCTAATTGGGATTGCTTGAGTCCCGGTACAACACAATTACCTTCTCTATTTTTCTATCTATGGTGACAACAGTCAAGCCATATAGCTGTATATTCTACCCCTCTATGCCTATGGCTATACCACTTGGTGCAAAATTAAGTTTGTCTTATCGTTATGGATGTTTAATGCATTTAACTAAAGAAAATGTATCAGCTATCCCCTGACTACTTAAAGAACTGCTGTTATGTTGTTCTCATCGTAAACACACAGCAAGTACAATAACTAAATAACCAAGCTGATTGGATGGAATGACTTTGGAATTGCATTTAATTTGACACAGATCATTTTACATTTTAACAAATTTGCTACCATTTTCTTTTTTACCCATATCACACATTACGCTATAATAACCACTAGGGACCAGACAATTTCCTTCACTGCATTTACAGCAACATTAGTCCAGATCATTTGGGTCTGGCTGGTGTAGTATTTTAAAGGTGCTTTTTTTTTTTTTCCCCCAGTAAGACTTCAATTAAAGCTGACAGATTTAAAAATGCACCACTCTTCAACCCAGTTTTTCCTTTAACCCAATTTCAAACATTCAGTTATTTTTGCACATCCCTAAGAGACAGTAAGGAGAGTTATGAGTGTGCATGACTGAGTGCGCGTGTGCTTACACATGAACTATGAGTGCGTGAGGACAGTGCGCGCGAAAGGGCTGCAACAATTACTGCCCTAGTGCATTACCATGGTAATAGAAGGCATGCCGCAGAAACATACAGAGCGGCAGACATAAATGTAAAAAGCTTCTTGTGCACTCTTATCGACACCTGTTAGCAGTTTCAGACAGAACTAAATGACAAATAGGAATAGCATGAACCTTTCTACGAGGTCGTCCTGAAAAATCTCATGTTGCCCGTCACTTACATAATGAAGGCTAGCTCTAAACCATTTGGATATTTACAGAAGTTAGAAGAGGCTGGATTAATGTTGTGACTCTTAAGGCAACCATAATTGCATCTGTACCATCTTCATTTTAATAATAGCACAACTCAAACTGACAACATCTGTCTTTTTTCAGAACTTAAACTCTTCATTTAAAATGCAACTTCAGTGCATCACATTCTGTTCGTTAGCAAACTGAACATTCAAGCCTAAAAACATCTATTCCTTCAACCTTAAAACCATGAGGAAACACGATAACATAGCCCAAATAGCAGAGTTGAGGCTAGTAGCCTACTATAACAATGTGTAAAAAGCATAAAAATTAAAAGAAAAACTGAGTTAGGTCATGTAAATACTGTCCAGAGAGTGCTTAACTCCTTTGTCCATACACCTCAACAATAATATCCTACTCTTAGACTGCAGCAAACACACACAGTTAGACACTCTTAGCAGTTGCTGACATCACAAGGAGTAGCCAGGAAGGATGTGGAGGCTAGAATAGTGGGAGCACAAACCTGACATCTAGTAAATCCCCTGAGCTATTTAAGTTATTCATATCCATCACACAAAATCATACAAGCATTTATATTGCATACTTTAGGCCCAGTCTTTTCACCAAAGAAAGATTTACCGTTCTGTTCTTACACCCTGCATTGCTTTGTAGTGTGGGAAAAGGACCTGATAAGGCAAAAGGCTGTCTTTATATGTTTCAGAGTGGGATGCCACAGTGCAGGCAATTAGGTACTCGAAATGGCGCAGCCTCATTAGGATGTTAAGTTTGAGGTATGTGCTGTCAAATGCCTAAGTCTAATGTTCATGTTGAATATTCAGATTTTTCATAGATGGATTTTGGGCTGCAGCAATCCGCCTAATCATTTTGGTATGGTCTATACCGGGGTGTTTATAAGTGAAGCTCTGCTGAGTCAGAAAGATTGGTGAAAAGTTGGTAACAGCCAAGTAGCGACAAAGAAAATGACTTTGTCAATAATGTAAATGACCAGGACACAAATGACAATCATCTTTCTCCATATGTTAAATTAAATCCCAGTAACTTTAGAGGTGTTTTTTTTTGGCAAACCTTCATAGACAGAGACGGAAACAAAAAATGAAAGCACCCCTCCGACTCACAAAGCAACAAAACAAACTTGGGACATATCTTTTTAGGCTACGCCACGCAGGTAAGTCAAGACGAAGTCACTCAAGACCAGGCTGATGCACTTTGACTCTAATCTATTGTCTGATTTGCATGTATTATGTCTTTCCTCTCCTTCTCACCCAGTGTAAACAATGCACCTCATTGCAAATCCTTTATAATATGGTGCTCCTGGTTTAAGTGTGCTATGAAAGCGAGGGCTGCTACGAGTGCTGAGGAAGTTGAAAAAGATAAGCCTGTAGCTAATATTGCAGCATACAATATTATTATTATTTGTGGAAATGTTAGGATTTTTACCTGTGGCAGCAAACTAAATTCAAAGAGCCTCTGTGTGGCACCTACAAAAAAGCTATTAGTGTTTTGAACACGCATGCAGAACAGAAACTGCAAAGACAAAGCGTGAATGTTATCAACTCCCCAAGTGGGATATAAGAGAAAGAAATGTGTGACATATTTATGCAAATTTTACACACACTCCAGCTCTAATGATATATGTTGTCTTTTTTTAAATCTATTCAGAAATGCATGGCAGTGATAGACACAGGGTGACAAAGACATTTTATGATTTTACTGGAGGACGAAAATGTTCCTTATTAGATTACAGATCAATGTCGCATTTTTTTCAAAGCCTTCTTTCTCCAACATCAAACTCACATATCCTTCAGCTCTTCCGTGTGGGTAAAGGTTTATTTTTACTATGCCTTACTATGACGAAGGCTGTTTTCACACATTAAATTGGTCATTATCAAATTTAAAAACATCCATCAAATGGATGATTTGCTGCTTGCAAATATTCTAACATTTAGGGGGATATGTGCCAAGCGTGGCGCAAATTACAATCAGAAGAGCAAAATGTTGCATCTCCTCAATTTTTAAATTTAGCGGGGCATTTATTCAGACTGCAGATGTAAATGAGCCCAGCCTCAGTTCACCTGATTTGCATAAAGTGCCTGTTTTGACGTGTATTGCACATGTCTGAAAAGCAGTGGAGCACAAAACTAAAGGTTTCTGCTGCTGAACTTGGAATATTAAGTGAAGAAAGACACTTTTGGAACTGTAAATGTATATACTGTACATCCCACAAGAAGAAGGCTATCCGAGAGCAAATATTAGTTAAAATAGCTAAAATGTCATAACGTCAACAAAACGATCAGTGATGGAATGAGTTACGAAAAAACCTTTCTTGGAAACTTATAATAATATCTTTAAAATAATAACAGTCTACTTAATAAGTAGCTCCCTTAATCATATCACACTGGACTGGAGCTGCTGTGAACCAGTAAAAGTCAGTAAAAACCCAAGCATGAGGTCAACGGGGGAAACAGGGAGGTAAAGCTGTGTGGAAAATAACAGATTGTCTTTTTGTGTTGTGGTGATGAATGGAGAGCTGCAGCAAAGTAACTGTGAAAGCATCTTTTCATTTTAATTTCTCTGTCCATCTCTCTCCCTCACTATTTGGTCCTGGCTATAGTCTCTTACCTCCTTGAGCTTACAATAAAACAACTGCTTTTGCTGATTTCTTTCGCAGCAGTGGTCAGTCTGCAGTGATGTATCAGGCATAGTGGCTATTTGTATTAATGTCTTTTTCCTCCTCCTCTGAATTGCATCTGTGAACAGGAACGCCTTAAAATGCATATTGCATGAAACCCAAACACATTTTCACCTGGTCCGTGTTTTTTCCATTTGACCTGTGCCAATCCTCGAACCAGTAAATTAGGACAAATGCAATTTGACTGTTTAGGGCCTTTAAAAAAGCAGCAAATCCTTAGTATCCTAAGAGAAAAATCACAGACCAATTTTACAATGATGAATAAATACTTGAGCATTTTAAAATCGTTATCAAGGCATCTTCATAGTTAAAGAGCGATAAGTGGCCATACACGGAAATTAAGAATTATTCATGTTAAATTGTAATGTTAGAAGATCAACAAACCCTAAATGAAAAGTTGCAACAACAAGCTTGGATCTAATGACCTTTGGCCCAATGAGCGCATGTCTTAAAAGTTCAGAAAAACTAACTAACTAAATCATGAAGGCCATGTGGGTGCTGGGTGAGCTGTAGCCAGTTTTCCATTTCCTGAATGTCAACAATTGGGTCATAGATGAATGGCATATATTTTGTGATTTTTTTTTTCTCCAAAATATAATGCCAAATGTTGGACTACAGTATTTCTTAATTTGCAAGTATCAACAGTAAGGCGTCAATAATCTTTAAATTGTAAATAAAATTGTTAAATCAGAGCTAAACAATTACAAATCAAAATCCGTTAACCTTTCAAGTTCATGCGTTCGGAATTGTTTTTTTACTACAGGACACCGTACACGTATACATTTAACATTATATACATGTAACATAAATAAATGAACATTATATAAAATATTATATAAAAATAAACTTATAAATAAGAGCATACCATACTTCTTCCTTGCTCCCACTGTTCTTACCTCAACTCTTTCTTTATACTCTCAGCAGAGCTTTTCATTCTATCATACTCCTCATTAACTGTTAACTGTTCCTTACTGCAAATTTGTTGTTAGTGGATCTTTCAGTCCCTTCTCCAATGCGCACGCACACACACACACACTCGCTGAGATCACACATCCAGCTATGATTACAAGGTGTAAGCCTTTATCATGGCCGCCACCTCTCACACATACAGGTTCACAAACAGCTGTAAACACAGAGCCCTAGACAGGGAGGAAGCCGACAGGGGATTTCGATGTCATTTCTCATACCTAAAAATAATGGGACAGATAGGAAAAGCCATCGCACTTTGTTGTATAAGCCACAATTGTTATCGTTCTAGCAAGGGGATATAATTACTGGCATTCAGATCCCGTCAGTGGCCTCGTTCATAAGCAACCAGAAAGCACCAGAAAGCATCTGTCAATGCAATGTAGTATGATCAAAGGCCTAGACGTTGTGCAGGCGCAGGAACACACACACACACACACACACACACACACACACACACACAGAGAAAACATGGCCAGTCCAGGTAAACACTGCCTCTGCTCATTTGCATCACTGCAGCTGACTCACAAAGAGAAAACACAGTCAATAAACAACAAACAATAGCACAATCACTTTTGCTTTGGAGGGCGTTCTGCACACGATAGAAAATGGAAGCAAAGCACAAGATAGTGAAGCAGGATTAGATCATCAGAGAGAGAAAGAGGGAAAGCTGAGCGATTAGCAGCAGTGGTGTCTTTGTCTAGCTACAAGTTGAGGATGAGGGGCACTGTCTGGACCGGTTCCACTCCCCTGCATGCCCTTTTAAAAAGTGGTCCAATCTCAGCTCTAGTGTGCATAAATAGATCAGTAATTGCTTATTACAATACAATTAGGGCAAAGAAGATGAGAGAAGGAAAGATGCTTAGTGCAAATGTGGAGTGACAGGCCCAAGCACCCAGACCCAGGATTACAGTACCCATTTGCACACGGATGAGCGCAATAGGAGGGAGAGACAAAGAGGAAGACAGAGTGAAGAGATGGAGGGAGAGTGCAAGAGAGAGAGAGAGAGAGAGAGAGAGAGAGAGAGAGAGAGAGAGAGAGAGAGGAGTTGGGGGTGGGGAAAGGCTGTCAAGCACAGGGCAGAAGCTAATGACAACTCTGGCTTCAACTTGCACAGACGTCTTTGAAGCCCGGCTCTGATCAGAGCTGTGATTGCCACCGCTGCAGGGCCACCACTCCTATATTAACCTACACTAACAGCTATTCAGTGAAAGTCACAGGCCCTTTCAAAAACTGACTTCTGCTAGAGCTAGCCATCTGTGGAATGGCCTTGTGAGACGGCCAAGATGTAAGTAAGGGACACGCATGTAAGGGACACTGTTTGCATATGGCCTTGCTATAACAGTGACAGTCTTGCTGAACATGGGGCCGGTTAGAGTTGATTAGCTGCACTTCCCTCCTCAACCTACTACAGTTATGAAGATTGATAGAAGCAGCTTAGAGCTGATTATAGGGCCCTGGAGATGCATGGGCCCATACCCAAACAGCACATTCACACTGCATTCGCAATGAGCACAGCATGCGTTCGCTAGACACAGGCCAGGCATTAAGCAAACGTAGCAGCAATAAGAGGCAAATAAGAGAAATGGACAATGCCAGAAGTGCTCTTAAGAGCTTTTTTGGAAATATGAATATTATGCTAATTACATGCATGCTAGTGGCCAAATCTGAGACATTTGAGCAAGCACATTATATATATTAACACATTTTCCAGAGAATATATTGTGAACATGACTGGATATCTAAAACTCACTCCAGGGATATGAGACACAGCATGCCTTCCTGTAGCCGTGAAGGTCTATTTAGTATGCAGGACACAGAAATTAATATTGTTTTGACATGAGTCAGTTGTGCTTTGAAATACAAAACAAAAATAGTGGAAATCCATAAAACTCTTGAATAGTACAAATGGCAACAAAAATGTGATTTAGTAACAACATCGCTGTCATTTGTCAGTAACCTTTAAAGTTTCTATCCCTTACGTAATAAAAATCCCAAATCAAAAGTTTCATAAACAAAATGGTTGTTTTTTCTACAATTATCAAGAGTCTTACTTAAAGGCATCCTGTGGAGTTTTTGACCAATAGTATTGCTATTGAGCAATACCGGTTTAACAGTTTGTGGCAATAAGGTGCAAAGAAGCACAGCAAGGTGCCAGCAAAGGCAGAAAAGAATAAGATTGCTAGCCAGTCAAAAAGGGTATAGGATTTTTATGTGGAAGGAAATGCACTCAACACGTTTCATAGACCTCACATGCAATGCATTTAGGTGAGGGCAGAAGCTCACTAGCTCAAAATGACATAAATATTAAGTCAGTAATGCAAACCATTTTATCTTTTCCTTTTTCATTATGAGTTACATTTTTATTTTTTATTCATAAAACCTTTTTATCAAATATGTAATTATATGGAATGACCATTGGGAAAATATGTGGACCTGAACAAACTAATCCTGCTGACCTTTTACAACCTTCTGCTGAGGGCTGAGCAGTTCTCAAGCAATGATTGACTCACTGACATTATTTGATCCTCCCTTCAGTCCAGCATGGCACATACAGGAGACAGGGTCAGGACCCTGTAGTCACTTTTAACAGCTATATTTGGGATTGGGCTTTGTTCTTTACACTCTAGCGCCTCCAAGTCTACTTTAAGTCTCTGCTACCCTCTCTCTGTCTCTGGACTTACACCAGGTTGCAGGTCCTCCAGCTTTGTTGCGTTTTTCTACTGTATACTTTTATCAAGTCAAGATCATTTGATTTGAATGGGCCAGTTTCACATTCAGTGTGTTAGTATTCTTTACACATGCATTGCAGTGCATTGTATAAGGAAAGCCTTTGAGAATATCCAATTACAGTATTTATGTAAATTGACATTGGCCCAGTGTTTCAAAACATCATCAGCACCATCGAATGTTTTCATTCAGAAGCACTAAATGTGAACATCTACAAATTGGACTATGATTATCACAAAGCCATTTATAGTCTCAATATCCATTTGACACTGGACAATAGAGAGTACTAGAAAACATTACAAAGGAAACAGCTAGTGACCGTGGTTGTGCAACAGAAACATTTTCTCCATAGTAAATAATCTCTCTGCCTCAGCGGTTTGAGTGGCAGTCTTTTCAATAAGTTGATGTTCTCTTGCATGACCCCTGACACTGATACCAAATGTTAATTTTTGTAACAAGACCCCAGTCTTAGTACTGACAGTACTAGAGGGGAAAACAAATGAGATTTTAACTTCCAATTACAATAATCGCTTTTTGTGTCAGGCCCTCCAACTACGCACCTTAACCCCCCCCCTCCCACACACACACACACACACACACACACACACACACAGGAAAATAATGCAGCTAATCATCCTGGAACCATCATCTCTGGAAATGTGGGTGACATGATAACAAAATGAGGAGGCGATAAACAGGAGAAGGCCACATAAAGGCAGAATAATATGCTAGTTTCACATACTGTATAACACACACATGCAGCTGCAGGTAACCCTGAAATGCACCCTCTCCGTTGTCCATCTCAATTTCCCTCTTTAGTCCTCTCATTGTCATTAATATATATTTTTTGGTGTTGCTGAACGAACAAACAATGATAATATCAATTATTTTGCCAAAAATTGTGATTCGGTTTTTAATTTTTTTAATCAAGATTTAGTTTGATTTGAGAATAAACGTTTTACTTACGGTTACTGATCTTTGTAAAAAAATCTATTTGT
Source organism: Sander vitreus (assembly GCF_031162955.1). Taxonomy (NCBI): domain Eukaryota; kingdom Metazoa; phylum Chordata; class Actinopteri; order Perciformes; family Percidae; genus Sander; species Sander vitreus. The sequence continues at coordinate 19,995,050 of NC_135867.1, forward strand.
AGGATGAATGAAATCTCTCCCTTTAAGTTGATCAAATCCCGCATCCATCCGCTACGTACTGTATGCTTTCCATTCATATTGCTTTCAAACCATGGTCTGGCCTTTCTTCTAATTTACAACTCAGAGGGCTGTGCAATAGTGCATGGCTGGTTACATGGAAAGATGAGAGCATGAACAATGACATCCAGAGGACATATTAGTGGAGCAGAACACACAGCTCGTTGAATATATTGACATTGTTCTCTTGACTCTTGACTATCATTTAATTCCTCCAGGACTGCCTGTTTTTACTAGCTTCATACATCAGGTTGCCACGGGAGCAACATCCTAACCCTAAACACAAGACTCAGAAAATGAATCAGTAACTATTCTGATAATTGAGTCACTTTTCAAGCTAAAATGCAACACTTTGATAGTACCAGCATCTTGAATGTGCTTCTCTATTTTATATCCTTGTAAACTGAATATCGTTGTTTGGAGCAGACAAAACAAGCCATTTGAATATGTCACCTTGGCCTCTGAGAAATTGTTATTGTGTTCATTATTCACAAATCTCTATCATTTTAGAGACAAAAACATTAATTGATTGATTGATGAATCGATTAGTTGGGAAAATAACTGGCAAATTAATCAATGATGAAAATAATCGCTAGTCGCAGCCCTAATTAATTATGTAACCATGTAAATGGTTTAAGCACACTTTTACTCACAATGGCAGCAGATACATTGTTGTCTAAATATAAATGCAGCCACATATGACTAACTGAATGCAACCTTGTTATTCATTTATAAGTAAAACAAACTCCAGGCAACTGCCAAGATGATGGAAACACAATTCATTCTACTACAAAGTTAATTATGCGGTTCATTGTGTTCCAAAAATAAACTGTAAGTGTGCATCATTATGCATGGCTACCAAGGTCATCAGGCATTCAGTATCTTCAGACACACAAATTCAACTTTCCGTTAGTGGCGTCTAGGGTGTTACACTTTACTGCTTACCTCCAGGACCAGAATGCCAGTTTTCCTGATGGAGGAAGCTGGTCAGCACTCTGGTTTCTGTTTATTATGTACACTTTTAATTAGGGTTGGGCATCGTTTGGAATTTAACAATTCTGATTCCAATTCCGATTCTTCCTTTCAATTCTGGTTCTTATCAATTCTCGATTCCAATTCTTTGAGGGGTGGAGTTGAAACGGGTCTCATGCTTATTTCACAAATAAGAGGAAAGTTTTATTTTGATTCAATGGTGGGTTGCAGACTAGAGCGCTGCTTACTGTGCTCCATGGCACAAGTGCCTGGCCGCTACGGAAACTAAAACTTGCGCATGTTAAATTTGGAACCCACGACCAGATTTGAAACCAAATCCTCCAAACGATTCCAATAAAGAAACGATTCTACTGGAATCATAATTTTTGAAATGATTCCAAGTAGGAATCGGTTCTCGATGCCCAACCCTAGTTTTAATCTATTGGCTATTAGGGCTATCTGTTTATATTCACATGTTAACTGAATACCATACAGTTATTTCATACAACTTCTTATATTTATCATGCATAATTAAAAATCTGGAAAATTTCACTTCTGAGCTTTCATTTTCTCAAAGGCAGAGCAGGATACCCAGGGCTCGGTTTACACCTATAGCCATTTCTAGCCAAATTTTCATGCCATGGGACCTTTAATAAAAACTTCCAGCATACTGTATTAATCTGCTCAAGTACTGGACACCTCTCATGGCCTTCTAACAGAATAGTTTTTGTGCCTAAACCTAAGTAAACTGTGACCGTTTCACAACGTTAGCGACGTGTTTAGAACTGAGGCCGTTACGTTTAGATATGAGGACAGTAAACGCTCCTGTGGGTCGTATACCCTCCCACCGCTAGGGGCACTGGTTTATAAAACACACCTATTATTCGTGTAAGGGTAGGAATAAACTACCTATATGGTCTGGAGGACTTGTTGAATGACAATTACTGTATGGCTCAACAAGAACAGGTATGAATACCGTAACCAGAGAAGCTATGGGAGGACAAGTAGACAGTTAATGACAGCATTGCAGTCATAACAGCAGCACTTCCAGGACTTCCATTGTTGTGCTCTGTCAATGCATTTTTGACAGTGTTTTAAGGCACCCTGGCAATGGTTGTGGTCGACTTAATTGATGTAATTAATGTTCATCATGTTGAGTGTTTGCTGAACAACTTCTAAACCCCGAGCCTCTCAGCTCCTTTCAGAAGGGGAATTGGGCGAGCATGAAGCAGTCAAGTTTTTTGTCATGCTTCACAGGAACCTAGAGTGGAATAATTCTCAGCTCTTAAGCATGCTTAGAAGAGCTCAGCAGGCTCAGGGCTCAACTAAGTCATTCTTCATAGCGTGGATAGCTCCCAGGCAATCCTGGCCAGCCAGCGTCCAGTTACCTGGACACACATTCACTCACCCCACAATACACAATCATTTAGAGGCAGGTGATGCATGGTAGAGCAAGCACAGTGATCCTGACTAGATGTCATGTAAAAGGGGACTGTTTACACTGTTGCACTGTGGCTGTCTGAGTGTGGCGATGCTGCAGTGCCATGTACTTTCCTTGATGCACCTAGGTAGTGTGGTCTGGAGGTAGTTGGAGTAAAGCATAATAGAAAGAGATATAGGAAAGCTGAGAGAAAGAGAAGGGAGTACATTTTTACTTTGTGTAATAAAGGATACTTTGTTCTCTCATCTTTGGAATTATATAAACCGCTCATGGCTAGTGGAAGTCTCAGCTGCGGTGAAAATAGGCCCCAACTGCCTCACTCGCTAACAATCTACTTCACATCTCCAAATCTTCCATCTCTGCCCCTGAGCGGTGGCAGAAACAAACAAAAACCTCCTGCTCTCCACTCTTTGTCTATATTTCATTTCCTCTGAGGAAGAGGGCTCTCTTAAAATATTCAGCCACTTTAAAGTGGCATGTCATACTGACCAGGCTATTTTCTTTGATGAGCTCTAGTCCTAATCCTTCAATGATACATCTTCTTCTAACTCCATCACTCAAGTGAGGTACCCTACAGAATAGTTATTGGTTAAAGATTCTGTGGGGGGAAAAAAAGGAATTGCTGGGTTTCCAAGCAGCTCTTACACATCAGGCGTATAAATGAAGCTGTGTGACACTATGGTCAAATGGATTTCTGCACACCCTTAACATGCTGCTGGGCTACAATCTGAGCCCCCAGCCTTGGCTCAGCCCACCTGCCCCACCTACAGTGTAATTCACTCTCCAGCTAAAGCTGGGTAGTAGGCCTGACCCCCACAGCTCTGCCCGTCACTTACTGCTGACCTCCAGCAAGGTGCCAATGAAACATGTCCATTGAGTGGTGAGCAGAACAAACTGCCTCACCTGGCTCCTGCTGACAGCTCAGCATTTTAAAGAGCAGTAACATATCAACACCGGTTGATAGCCGCACAGCCAGGGCGCCTTGCCTCCGGCCTGAGAAATGCACTGCAGCAAAAGCCTGCACTGTGAGGACGAGGGGGGTTAATTTTGATACTGAAATGTATTAAAACAGTCAAAATACCAATTTACTGACAAATTTGGATGTGATGAACAAAAGACAGACAGAATATTCAACAATGGTGCAAAGAGACATTTTGGAAAAACTATATGTGAGAAAAAATTGAACTGGAACTGTCTCGTGGATACTTACTAGCTGCAAATGATGCATACTTCTGCAAACGATGCATACTTCTTCCATTTAAAATCTTACTATTATTGTTCAATGTACCGTAAACATTTTCCAGCAAGTAAACATATTAGGGCCTGGAAATCTATTGCTCAAGACACCAAGTCACCAATCTGAGAATATCTATTTGTTCTGGCTAGCATATTAGCTTACAGTTGTCGGTAACACTTTATAATAACCATCACTAATATATGGTAAATAGATCAAATCAAACTTAAGGTCATAGTTATTTTACTGTTAACAAACAATAAAATATTTAAAAATGTTTACTAATTATGCTATACTAATGCTATAAAATGTTATTTTAGCAGTTGATTGCACATCCTAACATTTTATTTACATTGTAGAGGTTAAGCCCAAGCTTTACGCCCCTGATGTGCTGTTTCACGGGTAGAGTAATTGACACACTATCTTTTTGGATCAATGAAAGTCCAAGTCATATTTGCAGTTAAAAGTCCTATGACATGCTGCTTTTTGGATGCTTTTATATAGATCTTAGTGGGTCCCTAATACTGTATCTGACGTCTCTTTCCCGAAATTCAGCCTTGCAGAATTACAGCCATTAGAGCCAGTCCCATAATGAGCTTTCCTTAGGATGTGCCATTTCTGTGTCTGTAGCTTTAAATGCTATTGAGGAGGAGAGAGGGGGGGCAAGGTGGAGGGTGGGGGTGTGGCCTAACTGCCATGCTATTTGCATGCCCAAAAAACGGCGTAATGCGTTGTTATCAACTGGTATTGCTAACAATAGCTAACCAGGCTAGAGCTAATGAAAACAATGAAAATCCGACTTTTAAATGGAACGCATTCAACTCGGGTATGACGTCATTCCCAGTTCTGGCTTCCGAGTTTCAAGGTAAATAGAACGCGGCATCTCTCTTTCTCATGGGCGGGCCAAATTCTCTGGGCGGGCAAAGCAGAGAAAGGGGAGGTAACCTTTCCCCTTATGACATCATAAAGGGGATTCCAGATCGGCCCATCTGAGTTTTCATTTTCTCAAAGGCAGAGCAGGATACCCAGGGCTCGGTTTACACCCATCGCCATTTCTAGCCACTGGGGGACCATAGGCAGGCTGGGGGAACTCAAATTAATGGTAAAAAACCTCAAAGTGAAATGTCATGCCATGGGACCTTGAAAACCATTGGTTCCATTTATTTCCTTCTCATCTTCTTTGGTTTTCCAGACAAACTACGGCGTGTGTGTGTGTGTGTGTGTGTGTGTGTGTGTGTGTGTGTGTGCTTCCGGCTTGCACCTGAGAAACCAAAGATTGGTTCCTATTTATACCAAGGGCACAAATAGGCTCTTACATACATGATTACCAAATGATTTGGAGATCATTTGTAAACCATTAATTAACATTATTTGGATGGCATTTATAAAGTTGCAACTGATGATTATAATACCTTGTTAATGGTTTATAAATACTTTGTAAAGCATCTAAAAACATGATTTAGTCTATCAGTGTACAAATAATCAAATAATCATCACTTTTATTGCTCGTTAAAAAAAACTGAATGGGGACAATTTGATGTTATTTTATGCTTTATAAACCACTTGTTAATCATTAACTAGTTATTTTACGCATTAGGTGCAACTTTATAATAGCATCCAAATAATGTTTATAGGTGGTTTACAAAACAATTTACCATTGACAAAGTATTAACTATCTAAACTAATGTTATACAACACTAAAGTAATGAAACAATTATATTATAACAAATTATAACATTACGAATGATTTGTAAACATTATAAATCATCATTGCATGGTTTGTTAACAGTAAAATAACTATTAGATCTTAGATCTAACCACTTTTCTCACCAGGCATGTACTATAAGCTGGGAGCAGCTGCCCATGGTTTAACAGGAGCCCAGCATTAACAACCCTTTCACATAACCAGGAATCTAATTTCAAAAATATTGCAAAATAGAGCTTTGAATTGGTGTAGTGACTTTGTGATAAAATATTCAGGATAAGTGCATAATCCAACTACTAAAGTAAGATTTTATTTGTAAAAATAAGAATTATTTGTAAAAATAAGAATTTGTCTTATTTTTACATAAGAAAAATACTGCTTTTCTGTGTGTAAAAAGAGAGACTTCTCTGACATTTGAAAAAATTAAGATTATATGAACAACAGGCTATAGTAATCAACATAATTCAGAGAAATGTACAAAAATCTGCATGCTTCAACTAAGAATATTACGGAAATAGAACAAGACAGATTCTCTCCTCTGAGTGTTTCAGTCATTACAATTATAACAGCTACTGTGCATTTTTTTCTACAGAGCTGAGATCCAGGAATATTTAAACAAATGAGAATAAAGCCCACCAATTTTACGGGGTCATAAAAGCTTATTAGAGCTTTAGCACAGCGTCCCTCTGATCCTTTGCTCTTTCGCTACCTTTGCTTTCCAATTCAGTGAGAAAAATGAGCCTTTTTGTCCTGCAAATATGTTGACCTTCATAAAATGGAGCCACAGTAACTGCAACACTTCCAAAGATTCAACTATTGTTATTGTTAAATATACTGTTTTTTGGCACCTCTTTCGCTCCCTGTCTGTGTTCTCTCAGCTGTGCAGTGCAACGTCATTTACATAAAACGCACGTGATTGAACACAGCACACAACCGGAGGACCGAGGCAGACTAATAACAGTCCATTCTGCATCTGACAGCTCTCTCTCCGTCAGGTCAAACTCTGGATGTAGTCTAGTGTCTGACTCGGCTTGTACCCACAAAACAGCAACACCATCGTCAACAATTCGGAGCGTGAGAAATAGGAGGTGCGGGGAGAGTGTGTCAGATTAGAGTCCATTGCATGAGTCTCACGCTCACTGCTGGAGATTTGGCCCTGGGCCCATGTTCCAGATTTGGGAGAGTTCCAGGTGTTACTCAGCACAGTTGTCCAGGTTAACAATTCTGCTTCATGAGTCAGGCTTTTTCTCTTGCTTCTCTCACAACGAGCAAAACCTATTCAAAGACAATCACAGATATAAAGATATAATATAATGTAATATTTCTGCATTAAAATGTCTAAAAGCAACTATACCTGTGTTAAATATATTTTTTTTGATATGTCCAACAATGTTCAAACCTAGAGAATTCTGCAATTTGAATCAATGACACGGAGCGGGCCATTTGGTTGCCTGTCGATGGCGTCATATAACCTTTGACCCCTCTAGCTGCTGACTTCTGTCAAAACATGGGAAACACCAGATGATACATTTGAGAGTAAGTTCGAGAGGAACACAGCCACAGTTAGCCCCCAGCAAGCGACTACAGCAACCCGAACCCAGCCAGCACCAACCCAGGTCCTAACGGCAATAACAGAAAGTGTAATGATCCTTTGGGGAACAGACCATATCAGACCCCAGGCACTCGCGCCCGTGTCTGACCGATATCGAACTGCAACAACGGGCATCCGGACGTCTCCGACCCGTCCCTGAGATCCCTGTCTACGTCTCCTGGAAGTAACGTTACAACAAACCCCTTTCCCCCCGGTGCTGAAAACATCCGATAGGGGACACTGACGTGAAATATATTATGATATTGTGGTTTTATGCTGAACGTCACAAAACCTAAAGAGCTGATTGTGGACTTTGGCAGGAAACAGCAGAGGATCTACCATCCACTCAGGATCAGCGGGGCTCAGGTGGAGAGGGTGGACAGCTTTAAATATCTTGGGGTTCATATCAATCAGGACCTAACATGGTCGCTCCACATCACCTCCCAAGTGAAGGAGGCCCATCAGCGTCTCCACCGTCTCAGACGCCTGAGAGACTTTAAGCTGGCCAATTATTAAATTTTTACTGTAAATGCATATTGGTTCCATATATCTGTTATTGGTTTCATTAACTACTAATAATCGGTATCGGCCTTGAAAAACTAGTATTGGTCGATCCCTACTTTAAGCTTCCCGTCAGGGTGCTCAGAAACTTCTACACCTGCACCATAGAGAGCATCCTGTCTGGGAGCATCACCACCTGGATGGGCAGTAGCACCCAAAAAAACCTGCCTGACCCTTAGGAGGGTGGTCCGCTCAGCTGAGCGGATCATTAGAGCTCCTCTCCCCAATATGCAGGACATTTCCAATATGCAGGACATTCACATCAGGCGCTGCAAGGCTAAGGACACAAAGATTCTCAGGGAGCCCAGTCACCCCAGCAACTCACTGTTCTCTCTGCTGCCATCAGGGAGGCGTTATCGCTGCCTGAGAACAAACTCAGAGAAGATGAGGAGGAGCTTCTTCCCACAGGCTGTCCGTCTGCTCAATGAGAACTGTGGCTAGCGCCCCAAACCACCACTGCATTTGCTATTATCTTACTTATTTTTACGAATATTATGGTTATTGTTTTTATTGAGCCGGAACAGATACAAAAAGAATTTCACTGCACATTTTACTGTGCATGATTGTGTATGTGACAGATCAATTTGAATTAGAATTTTTGCTGCTGGCTAATGTTAGCTTGTTTGCTCATGAACCGGTCAGCTACTACCACAAATGGAATCTATGTAATTAGGTGGGAAACACTGCCGCTATTTCACTAGAATGACATGACATGATTAAACTTTCTAAACGTCACGTGAATAAAACCTTAATAGATTAACTCGTCCATGAACAGATACATTTTTATCACCAATGGTGGTTAACAATGAAGACAACAACAACAACGCCCATGATCCCACGCAACTTTACAACACCAAAGTCCCTGTTTACATCCATGGATTTCGATTAAGAGACCACTAGCAGCAGAAAATTACATATTTGGAAAGAGGTTAGTATGGCTAGAAAATTGTCTAATATGTAATCTATCCAGCAGGTAGTGAGAATTGACGTGCACACACACACACACACACACACACACACACACACACACACACACACACACAGTTCAGAGGAACGTCAGTCAATGTTTTCATAATTATTTATCCATTGTTTGCATTAAAAACATCGACCTCAGGTTATCTGCATAAAGTTTTAAAGAAAGAATTGGTGATCATCTTAAAAAATAAGCTCATGTCTCACTGGCTCACTTACAGTATTTCATTTCCAAAGGAGTCTATTTAATGAATTTCATTTCCTTGTGCATACGAAATGTGATAATAAACGTGAAATTCATTACAGATTACCGGTATTACATTACTGTCAGGTAACAGTGGCAGAAGATGTATGCCATTGTTAACCCATTCATTTTGAAACTGACATTTTTGTACTTTACAATGATGGTGGTATATCAAGAAAATATAATATACATATAAAAATGTGTATATATGTACATTATCATTTCTTGATATTCCACTATCATTATAAAGCACAAAATTGTAAGCTGCATAATGCATGGGTTAACAATAGCATATACATGTCACAAATGTCACTTTTGAGTGACAGTGTCTCCCTGTGTCCTTCAAAACCTCCCACAATGACAATAACATTGCATAGCCTAGAGGAAATACATTTTCTCACAATAATAATAATAATAGTAAACTTGTCTTTAAAAGGAACTAATATGTCAACTAGACTACTCACTATGGAGCCGTTTCCCTATGAGTGGGTCCCTGCTTTGTTCATCTCTTGCACGCGCATTGGGGATGCATGGGGCTGTACAGGGACGCATACACATAACTTTTATTTGTTTACAAGAAAACTCCACAGGGCCCCTTTAATGCACTCTTGTTTTTGAAGGCAGAAATCTCCGGAGCATGTGCCTTGTGACTTATAGGATAATCAGACTTTTCTGATCCCAAGACACACAAAGGGCAGCCACACTCTAATGTAAAACTGGGCCCAAAATAAGTCTTGCTATAAATTCTTCAGTACAGAACATTTATTGTTCTTTAATTTAAAAAAGATAGCAGCATGCCTGAAGCTAAAAAATAATTGTCAATCACTTTGCTCTAAGCTAAGGTTAGCCTTAGGCTTAATTTGATCATATACATGAGAGGAGGTTAAAATAACACAGCTTTTATACTAAGGCACGGGCTAAGTTTTGCCCTGGGCTTTAATATGTGTAATGTGAAAATGGCTAAAGATCCTGAAGGCAATGCAAGAGAGTACGTTTATCATGTCAACAGCACGTCTCAGAGCTATAACATACTGTTCTAACCTATCTTACATGTGGTTCAGCTTAAGCCTCTGCCATTTCTTGCCAGTCTTGAGATTGGTACATAACAATTACAGGAGAGTTAAAAGCTTCATAAATTTGAGGTAGCATGCTTGAAAGATCAAGTACACTTCCAATATATCACCCTTGTCGCAGGGCATGTGCCAGCTCATCATGCACTAATACAACACACCATGCATGTGTATGGTACTAACAGTCCTACACAACAGTCATTTCTTGTCTGTCTGCACAGTAGCCAACTGTAGGCAGCACAGAGCTGCAGAAAACAGGCTTAGACACACAGTTCTACGTGAAAACCCTTCTTTTCCATGAGCTGATCCTTCTTTGTTCTGCATAAATGCCAATTACATAATTCTCTCTGGCATGCAAATCAGATTAGATGAGGCCATGGCAGATCACCTATACCGCTCGGTCTAGTGCTGCTGCCAAATCTAAGAATAAAACATTTTGGGACACCACATTTCTATGCATTTCACAATTTAATCAGCTTTTTATTCAAGATGCAATAGCCTAAATACCATTCTTAATGTGGAAAAAAAATCATAGTTACAGCATTAATAATTTTCACAAAGTCGCTACGTCTTTCAGATACATGGATGGTACTATTTGTGATGCAGAAGGCCATTTTTGGCATACACGTGGTGGTATTTGATTAAAGAAAACGCAATTTGAAATTTTGATAGTGAAATATCAAGGGTATTATCAAATGCTAGAGATGTCCAGGAGTATACATGACATACTACATCAGGGGAATATTTGTATGCTGAGAAGAGATAGTGACATTCTGCTTGTGGGCACTGATACCCAGAATCATGCTGGGAAAGGGAACCAATGCAAATTAGCAAATCAAAGGAAAGTGACACTTTGCTGTTGGCTGTAGGGAATCATCAGTAAAGTGTGTGTGTGTGTGTGTGTGTGTGTGTGTGTGTGTGTGTGTGTGTATGTGTATAAGGGCGCGTGTGTGTACTTACCATGAATCTTTGTTTCAGCCCAGGGAACTAAAGAGCAGAACAATATGCCTGTATTTATTTATTTATGTACAATATGTATCAGGGTGAGAGTGGACATCAAAGTAGCAAAGGCACCTATTCACCACATATGTATGTGAGAGAGAAGATGCTAAAAAGAACCACTGAAGTAGATCAAGCAAATGACATGCAACAATGTAAGGCTACAGGCTGACTATTAGAATTTGGAATTCATGTTACTTGTTCTGAAAATCTAAATATAACTGTATGCTGTGAAATGTATTATTTGTTTATATATACACTGTGTGTGTGTGTGTGTGTGTGTGTGTGTGTGTGTGTGTGTGTGTGTGTGTGTGTGTATGTATATATATATATATATATATATATATATATATATATATATATATATATATATATATATATATATATATATATACACACACACACATACACACACACACACACATTTTACATAATACAGTACAGTTAGGCTACAGGCACATTCCAGTAAGTATTCAAGCATATATGCTCTAAGTGCACAGGCCAGGCAGCATTATGTATGTTACACTTTGCATTAATAGTTGCAATTCCAGTCCCACATTCCTCCAGGCTCTCTTTTGTTAATGCTATTAAAAAGCACACAAGACCAGTGACATTAATTTGATATGCAGCTTCCATATTAGCACATAAGAATGCTAAAAATATATGTGAGAAAAGTTTCTTAATGTCATAATCTGTGTAATTTCTTCTATTTAAACCACTAACTATAATTTGTATAGAAAGGGTTGTTCCTTTTAGACAATGGGATTTTGCATTTGGAACACATGAGCAACCTTAGGTTTTCTCCTCTATTGGTCCTCAGCCTAAAAATATACCCTATTTTTGTGAGTGTGTTTGAAACGTCCTCAACTCAATTCGTCATGTTGCACATCCAGAGACACACAGCTACATACTGACAATTCCTGCCAGTTGTGAGCACATCTGGGTTGTGCACATAAGGTAAGCATCCTTTACGATGTAGCCAGAGGACATAAAAAAAAACAAAAAAACATTGCACAATAATAGGTCTGATGCCTCTGTCCCCCTGCGCTATCAAACAGAGCAATGTGTCCCTGCTGTAGGCCTGGCCTCTGGGTCCCGGGGACAGATATAAAAAGAAACGGATCTATAACCTGCAGTATCAGGGCCTAATTGAAGCAGGTCTAGCATGCAGGAAAAATCGACATGACAGGCATCAGCCACGTGTGACAAACCGTATCGGTTTGTCTGGGTCTTCCGGCTAGGAGGAGTTGCACGGAAAGTGACGAGGACACGCATGCGCCGTGCACAGCTCATTTATACTGTTTTGTCATTTCTTTGTTTAACAGTGTATGAAATTGTCGTGGAGCTTGTGGAGCCCGAGGAAGGCAGAGCTCGTCAAAATGACAGTAGAGATTGTGGTACCAAATCCTGCTTGAATAGCGAAGACCGTAGCAGTGTGAATTTTAAAATGTCTGCTTGCTCTGGCCCCCACAGATCAGCGATGAAATGTGTTAAAAAAAATTGTGAGAAACATCTGAAACAGAGGTCTAGCGGATGTTTCCCATAACACTTCCTCCTCCTCTGACATGGTGAGCTGTCTCTCTTCTATTCATATTCTAATGCTAAATCAGGCTGTCCAATCCAGAAGCATTTCCAACTACTATTCTTTCTTTTTTTTAAGCAATCAATTTACCTTGGAGAGAGATAAAAGCTTAAAGAGTCACATAAGAGGCGAGCTGGAGAAAATGGTGATATGAACTGAAAAAAAGGAGAAGCAAATCCCTACCAAGACAGGAAAGAGGCAGTTGGGAAATAGCTGGATAATGTAGGTATAAACACACAAGTCTATGCCTGGGAAGGCTCGACTGAAGCTCATTCTCATCTAAGCTGAGTTCCCCCCCACTGCAGGAGGGACTTCCAACACCTTCAGCTGCAATATAAATGTTAATAGAGTTCAGGGAAAGAAAACGAGGTGTAAACAAACAAATGTGGTATTCCATGCTTTGGGGCAGCAGGAGGGCCCTGCCATTGAGCAGTATGTCTGCGCTTGTGTGCATGTGTGTGTTTTCATGTGCTACGGGAATGAGGATAGAAGAGGGAATAAAGATGGGGCTTCTCACATACTCAGTATGAGCTAGGCTGTAGAGGACCTCCAGCGGTGGAGCCCTCCCAAACCCTTCCTAAAAACTCCAGAGAGAGTGGCATAAGACAGCCAGATCATTTTCGACATCCCAGAAAAAGACAGCTTTGAGGCTGAGAGCCACCCATGGAAATCTACTGTCACTACTGCCACTGGAAAGTACACACACTGAGCATCCAAACCCATAACAAAAGTAGGTCTCATTCTAAATGGACTGCTTTCTAAAATATCAAAGTATATCAGAGATAAAGTATGTATCTGTTTCATATAAGTCTCTCCTCTGTACTGCTAACAGCCATTTACAGTGCACAAAAGCAGGCCTGTGAAACAGAGAGAGAGATGAAGGGTAGGTGGGTGGTAAACACTCACATCCTTATTCTAAGCAGACAGGCAGCCGCAACTCTCCGTCCTGACTTGTTCAAAGGGTTGGCAACCTTCAGACCAATTAGACATCACAGGGCAGCAGGCACAGCACCCGGCTTTCATATAAACGTCTCTCCATGAATTTTTAATCAGCTATAATTTAAGGATTTAAATAAAGATCAAATTCTTCCGGCTGCACTGCGAAGAGATGTCTGCTCGTGTATGTGTGTGTGTCTGCATTTTTATGCAAACAAATGGAAGTGAGTGTGCATGAATGTGTTTCCCCCCCCCACACACACACACATCTTTAAGTCTTCCTCTTCTTCCTCTCTCGCTTCCTCTCCCCAATCCCACCTGCCAGTGTTATAAACAGAAGCCCGGTAGGTTGTCTAACCCAGAGCAGAACATTTCCTGACTGACTGGTTGACTGGTTGGCTGGCTGAGTGGCAGAATGTGAAGAGCAGGAGACAGATCTGCAGGGAATCACTGACAGATGTAATTAATGAGGTCATACTTGGAGTTGGCAGTCCCCTTCATATCCAATTCCTGCCGATCACAACTGAACACACCTGCAGCTCTAACAGCAAGAGAAAAAAAAGACAATACCCTTTGACAGTGTGAGAGAAACAGAAACTCGGGCAGTCATTTTTAGAACACATTGTCCCTTCTGAATCTCAGATAAGACTTTACATGGCACGAATGCCAAAACATTATCTAAGCTGCAGTGACACAGAGTAAAACGTGTGAGTGGCTGAACTTTAGTTGGTTTTTCTTTTGCAGATATTCCTATGTAACAAACTTCTTCTTTTTTTTTTTTACCATTTTTGACATTCATCATGTCATGACAAAAAAGTCAGAAATTGCAACTATAAACAGGCATTTTACCTCATAACTGGATATATATTGTATAGGATGGTCTTCTGTATCCCAGTTTCTCTGAAAGTTGTACATTTATCTATATATGTTTTAGTTTTTCTTTCTTATTCTGACCAGAGGTAACTTGGCAGCCTGGAGTTGTTATCTCTCTTGTAATATGCTGCCCACTATTTTGTATTCGGAATGTGGTGTTTTTTGGGTCTAAATTCCCATTTTTGGTTTTGCCGTTTACTTTTTTCTGTTGAGTTTAGAAGAAAAAAAAAGGCTTGCATCAAAAAAAACAACCTTTTTGGTTTTACACTGGCAAAGCAATCCCCATGAATGACAACTGAAAAAAACGTTTGAAGAATACAAAACAAAATTATAAAAAAGTAGGTTACTTGAAAAGTCAAATTGAAAACTTTTTCTCCTTAGTATGTTTGGGAACATTTTCCAAAATAATATACATAACAGTGAGTTTGACATTTCATGAAACAGTAATAGAAACACAAATGCTGATGAATGAAATTAAAGTAGTACCACTGCAGTACACGTACACAGTGCCAACAGCAGCCATACAGTTAATCATGCTGAATGTCAAGGAGTATTCCTCCATTTCCTCCTAGAACCATATAATACCATCTCCTGGCCTGGTTTTTTAACTTCATGCTGGAGAGTATTTATTACCTGTAAACAAGCGGGAAAACAGGCCTTGTCACGTTTCACTGGAGCTCCCTCACTCATCACTAATATGTGAAAATATGTATTCAGGTCAAAGATTTCAGGCCTCCCCTCGAGACCCTGTCAGTCTCCAGTCCTCCTTAGTGCAAGCATGCAAACAAACATGTACTAAAGGGCACACGTCGCCTAGCAAATACTGTATACTCAAAGGAAAAGACAGGAATACATGCACACACAGTCCATTACGCACAGGTATGGTCATTGTTTGCAGGAGCATGTGTGTGCATTTACAAGCACACTTACATTTCCCACTCTTTCTACACATGGGGCTGACCAGCCCAATACAGCTTCAACGGAACACTTAATCGCCCTGAAAACAAAGGAGAGCCTTGGCAATGTTCTTGTTACCCATCACCTCTTCAGTCTTGCATAAATAACTCTTAACAAATAGCATCATCGTGTCAAAGAGCTTTCGGCTGCATGGCCTCCCCTGCAGCTCCAACCTATTTTTTTCTTCACTCTGCACTTTTATCCTTACTTGTTTTGCATTTGTGCCTCGTTTAGCATAAAGGGATACAAAATATTTTGAAAACAGGGTTCTGGTGATTCTTCAAGGATGCAAGATGCAATTTTCCCGGGACGGTTTAGGTACACTCATCCCTTTAGAGGGAATGGCAAGCTGTAGCGAATTGAAAACCATTTTGACTGACCATCTTTGCCCTACAGCGAGGTATTACCAACCTGATTAGAGTGGTCTATTTTAGGATGGCAACACGCTTATCTACAAGGCACTGTCAATCACTGAATGGCTGGAAGAGCATGGCAACAATGCATATCCTATACAATGACAGTCTCAATCAACATGTCTGAACTCAAATGAATGCTTACTGCAGATTTTACACTGTTTTACACATAAACTCACATTTATTTGATATAATGCTATGGTTTGTTACTTATTTAAAGTTTGCATTACAACTGCATAAACACACTTGTTTATACATGCAATAGTTATCACTGTTATCACATAATAAATAAGAGTAAATCTGATGATTAAGCAGTCGCATGTATTTTGACTTTGTGATATTTTGGCCACGAGGCGACAGAAAAAAAACCAAAAAGACAGCAGTGACCATTAACGTTAACTACCTTTACCTTATCACATTCGCAGCAGCTCTTTTCTTTCTGACAATCATTAAATCTCCAATCAAATGATCCACAAGCTGAGCTTTTGTTGCACCAGTATCACTACTAGTACCTCATACTATGCCCAACAATGTGAGCTGTCCCTATTCTTCTGCTTTAATAGATGTGGTAATTGTGAGCATGTTTCCAATGTTGGTTTAACCAAAGGCCTCAGGTGTTGTAGCTTGTCTGGGCCCTTTTGGTGTGTAGCAGAGTGCAGTGCTCCAAACTCCACACTGACTCCACACTGGAAGCCCTACAAAAAGCTCTACAGTAGAGTAATTAAGAAATGGTTTTGAACATGATTACAAATACTTGTTAAAAGTAAGGAGAATTATCCTCTAAAAAGCACTAAAGATGAGTAAAAGGCAGGTCTGCCCCGTTCAATATCGCTTATTTTGTCTTTTCTCCTCTCCTATTTCGCCCATCTCGTCTTTTTGATGATGAAACACTTACGAGGCACAGAAACACATTTCGAGTGTTATTAATGTTTTAACGTAGCTTTGGCCTGGCATTCAAACTTCCTGCTTTTTTACTTTCATTTTTCACTGCACCTCAAAGACCAGTGTCATGTTTTATCTGACCATCTCACACAAAACCTCTAACACCCTCTTTTTTTGCCACACACACACACACACACACACACACACAGTGGTAGGATTCGACCAAAAAAATAAAAAAACACTTAATTTCTACCTAATAGCCAAAGGAGAGCTCGATGTGTCTTTTAGTGGAAGTAAGGTTATTAATAAGGTTATGGTGCCCTTCTAGGAAAAGGTTGCCTTGAGATGTCATGGCAACCGCCTTCGGAGAAAAAAACTAAATCAAGCACTTAGGGTAGATGAGATCGAATGACATCACAAAGGACTATACAAAGACCTTAAATAATGACATGTGGCTCAAATGGTGGAGACCTCAGCTTCACCTGCGCAAGCACTAAGCTCCCCTCCCCCCAGGCTATCCCCTTTTCTTCTCATGCCTTATATAGAGTGATTTCTTTCACTGAGAAAGACGCTGGTTAAGCCCTCTTGACTATACCTAAGTTATTTATAGACAGAGAGGTTCCACAACAGATATGCGTTGTCCAAAGTAGGAAGAATAAGGATGATAACTGGTCATTTAAACCCTAAGTGGCAGTACAACTTTCACTACAACAAATCAGACTGACTTAATGCCTAATCCCTTTTGTTCACAAGACCCCAAATGTTGCAACATAGACAATGAGACTGTATTAAATGCTCAACGAGGGGGTTTCTAAAGTACGATGAATCCCACAGGGTCTACTAAAGTTAGAGGCTGTTAAGGAATCTGTCCATTGCTCTATGATGAATGATGTGGTACCCAGCGCACTTTAGCAATGATAGCTTATACCTCCATTAGCCTGTAACTACAGAGAAAGGGTCAGCGAAAACCGTGAACTCCCTGGCAACATACAGAGCATGGGGCTGGCTGCAGTGGCAAGAAAGATTCATTAATCTAAGATGATGAGTCTTGGTAGGTGTAATTAGGCCTCCTGACACAGAGAGCCTCACTAGAGTTGTGTTTAAGCCCTTTATGGCACAAAGAATTGTCCCTGATGTGCTAGCAGTTGTTAGCTTTGAAACAAATAGAGCAATGGAGCTGAGATACCGTTGTTTACAAGCATGTCTCTGTATTTTCCTTAGGTGCTACACTGGGTCTGTGGGAGTTAATCATTCATTGGTAGCGGGTGGCTTTAGGACACAAATTCAACTCTTTCTGGCACCGGAGCCACCAGCATCACCCACACTTTCTATATATAACTCTTTTTCCATGGCTAGGCCATTTGTGGAGCAGAGTTCACAAGGACACTTGCCAGAGGAGATTTCTACTCTAACATTGTTAGCTAGACCTAAGGAAACAGTCAAGACCGTCTTTCATAAAAAATAATATTATTATCAAGACTTTATACACTTTAGTGGCCACATGACCAGAGTCAGTGGAATGTGTTATTGGGCATTTCTGCTAATCCACAACATAATGTAGAGCCACATACAGTACATAACAAAAGTCTAAAAGGGAAGAAAAGATCAGCAAGAGAGCTAATGAAAGCAAATAAATTATCTTCTTACTCATTTAAAAAAGGTACTAAAAGAGATATTTGACCACCAGGAGGCAAAAAGACTCCAAAACAACATTACAGCAACACAGCTCTGATTTATTACAGACACTCAAGTTCATAAGGCTGAGAAGCAAACAATTGCCCACTTAAACATCCTGCAATAACAGAGCAAAATAAGAGTGCCATTTGAATCCTTTTTTTCTAGCCATCTGACAAATGTTTCATGCAGTCTGTAAGTAGTAGAACAACCCAATACTATACTCCAGCACACTGGATTTAAAATGAAACAACGAATTGCTAAAGAACAGACTAAAAGACAGCATGTACAGTACATATGACATGCCTATATGACATTTGCAGCTAAAATACATTGCAGACTGCATGACAAAGCATCAATCATTGACTCCAATGACACAATGCACATTGTGCTGTGAAGCACAGCCATTTAGACTTGGGCCTGGAAAACAGTATCCAGTCTAATTTTCTTCTGTGTGGTGTTGCAGCAATTATTATGACTGACTATAAACTGAAAGAGAACAACTCCTATAACAAACAGAACATCCTGTACCGAACAGTTTGGGAGAAACACATGTACACCGTTAATAAACAGTGATAAGCTGTGGTGCTTTTTTCGAAATAAAAAAAAAAACGTTCTCCACTACACACTCAAAACACCTCGACTTAGCCAGCGACTGAGCCACTCTGTATTTGCATGTTGTTGACAGAAGCAAAGCTTTCGATCGTGTCAATAAAATGGAATACACTTAATAGTGTGCATCCTCTTTGGTAGGAATGACTGATTAATCTGAAAGCATAAATAAATATGAAACCTTGCTGATGACACTTACGTGAGAGCTGCTCTCACAGCCCTCTTAATAACCGCTTCCAGCCGTGCCCTGCGTAGCACAACAAGCCACAGCCGAGTGCACCAATTGGGGACCCATTCCTTAAAGAACAATTAACAGGGCCATTTAAAAAAATCACCCAGCCCACACACTCAATTAACACAACCCACTTTTGCACTTTCCCCTCTATTGTGTCCGAGAATAGTCTAGTTGAATTGGAACGATTAAGCTGTGCTGGTGATGACTGCATCACGGTAGACCCTTGTGCTATTCCCATAACAGCCACTCTGTTTGTCTGTAGCTTTGAAGGAAAGATTTAACAGCTTCAGGGATCACCCATCAAATGTGTGTCTTTCAGGGGTCCAAGCGAGATGTAATTACTGTCTTCTTTTTTGTTCCAGGACAAGACAGTCTAAACACATCTGTTTTACAAATGAAGTTGAACAGAACAGAAAGACTGAAGCTGGAAGATAAGAGAGCAGCTGTGCAAAAGTGTATTTGAAACAGAGTAAGAAAGAACAGTCTGGTTTTCCAGTTGCTTCCCCTGCCCTTGATGCTGGGTAACTTAAAAGATTTGAATCAATATTTATGGTCATCAAAAAATCATCTAAAAGTCTTGTGCTGTGTAATAAAATGTTGCCTGTTCTATATATCATTAAACAATGTGTCAGAATTGAATGGCAATCAGTTCGGCGTACAATGAATCTACTACAAAAATGCTTCCCCTATAGTACTCTGAAAATGCAAACACAATGTCCTAAAAATAACTTATCTTGCAGCAGTCATTATCATTGGGAACACTTCAGAAAACAACAACCCCAGTTGTGTGTATGTAAACAGTGAAAAGCGAAGGAGGAGGAAAAAGATAACATGCAGCAGGAATTCTATCAAGAGACAGGGTGGGATGAGTCATGAAAATAAGTGACTTTGAGTTTATGTGGGGAAGGACAATAAGGAGCTTTGAAGCTCTGAGATTACAGAGAGGTAGCTGATGGAGCAAACTGGGGAGGTTGGGTGTTACGGCAGCAATGTAGAACATACTGTGCACCAGCTCTGATACTCACTCTTCTGGAAATACATGTAGGGCACGGCTTCATCAACCCCCTAGCGGGAAGCAGCCATTACATTAACACAGCTCACCTAGCGGGCAGAGGGACAGGCCAATGCCTTTGTTGAAGTGCAAGTTCATCCTTGTCCCAAGCCAATACTTTGGCCATCTATCATCATGAACAGACTGGATATGTTCCTCCTTGGATTGTATAATTAGATCAAATGAAGTAACTGTAATTGCTGTGACATTTTAAAAAAAAAATTTAGGATGCAATTATGCCCACTTTAAAATAATATAGACTTGAATCTCAAACTGTCCATTAACAGTTCACTTATATGGATGTTGAAAAGAACACTGAGAACAATTGAGATCACAGCATGGTCAGCTGAGGGTAAGTAATAGATGTATCTCAGGACATCAAACTCACAGTTCACAGACCACTCTGCATGCAAGGTTTGCAGAAGGGAAAACCCTTAGAGAATGTTACACAACTCTTAAAGCCCCCTGTGACTGAAGTGATTAAATGTCTATTTTAAATTGAAAATTCTGGTCTGCTTGCATGCACAACACAATAAAAGTCCATACCAAAACAGTCCTGATCCTGCACCCTCATCAGGACATTCCCAGCACATATATTCACATACAGTACACCCTAATGCAAATGGTACTGTATATAGAGACTATCTATAGACTAAGCCACTCACCTTTAAGTTTATCCTTTATCTGTGCAGTGTAAAATTGCATGTGCATGCTTAAACAATCAGTCCATTCATGTCTTTAGTGGTTACCCCTTCAAAAGGGGAAGCAGTGAATCCTCTCATCTATTTTTCCTTTGCGACAGTGATAAAGCATTTCCAAAGATGGCTGTGCCTTCTTCCCTGGTTTAGTTACCACCATCAACCTGTTTCACAATTCTGAATGTACTGTTGTTATTGAGCTTTAAGCCTATACGCCTGCAAAGGGCTTACTACACCCTGTTGAAAGTACATTTAAGCACATTGGAACCCTAGTACTAAGACAACAGGCCACTTGCCCTTTATAGGATTAGCTCAATGGCCTGAGCACATACATGCCAAATTCACAATACACAAAAATGAGTGGAGAAGCCTGGTATAGAGCCTATTATTATTACATTTATTATAGCTCATTGCAATATAAACCCATACCATCCATAATGTCCCTCAGTCCCTATGATGCTTTTTATAGTTGTGCTGGATTGTTTATTTTTCCCTGGTGCCATTAACCTGTGTCCGTTGCATATAAATAACTATTCTCCTCCCATAATTATTCCTATACAAACTCCTATACTAAACTTCTTTACAGAGTCCACACAAGTGCAATCAAAGGGATTACATTTTCTGATTAATCTCTAACACAACCTACCAACCACTCATTAGAGCCCTTCAAGTCCTGTTTTTGCTATGCAATAAGAATTTCTAAGTCCACTGTAGTTGAAAACCTCTCAAAATTATCATGCAGGCGGATTGTTTGCAATACAAGAAGAAATTATTGAAAATGATTGCTGTTATTTTTTAACCCCAATCAGTAGTGAAGTGTTATAACTTTCCTGGCCGTGTGGACTATGTTTAACGTCTCAAAATGACCCTGAGATTCAGACTTCTTTTTTTTTTTATTTTACATGCAGCAATCCGTGAACAAGCTTGTTTTAAGTATGGCCAAAGATAACAGTTGACATGAACACATACACACACATACAATCACATATAAACACACTTTGAAAGAAAAAAAAAAAAAAAAAATAGTCTGAGAATGTAGTTGTACCATTAGCCTCGGTGTGACTCAGGGTCAGCAGTGAGTGCTTATGAGAAGGGCAGAAAGGGAACTCTAGACCATGGGTTCAAATAACAAACTCACACCGCAGGTGGTGTTCAGCTGCAGTGCACCCCTGGGCTCTCTACAGCTTGCACGAGGGCATCTGTCATGTAAATGAATCAACTAATGGAATGGAAAGAGACTAGTGCAGAAAAGATCAGATTGAGACCTGTTTTATAAAAGAAATGACATAGACATGGGTTGAAATATCAACATAGCTCTGTAACGATGTACAATTTTCAAGTGTTAGGTCACAAAATGATTATTGCTTAGCTGATGTTGTCTTTGTCAATAAAAGATAAGTCCTGAGCAGTGAAGCAAGAAACTGAGCCATGAAGTCTGCTCTCATTGTGGTAGCATCATTACTGGGTATCATATCATCACCTGACATCACTTGGACGCGGAGGTTTTACCTTATTGAACCGGGAACACGGTTGAATCTCGGGAGCTCAACAAATCAAACTGGAAAAACATAGTCCTTAAGACAGTTAGGTAAGAGAGAGACTGTATCGGAGTCATTTTCTCATGGTACTAATATGACTTTCACAAACAAACACAGGATTATATTGATACAGAGAAAGACATTTGGACAAACTGTTAACGTGTATAGTGGTTAATAAGAAGAGAGGGAACTACAACTCCTAAGCAAGTACAAGGCAATTTTATTATCCCTTCAGGGAAATTCTGCCCACCATGTGCGATAAAACCAGGACACTGCAGATAATACAATAAAAAAGCAATTTACATTCACCCTCAGTCAAACTCAAATGTCACCCAAACACTCATTACAGCATGCCTTGGGTCCATATTTGACATGCATGCAGACGGATATGCCCTCTTTTGTGTTGGATAACATTAGAATTTGAAATGTATTTAAAATATGGTGATAATAAAAAAAAATAACTTTTCAAAAGTCTACATTTAATTTATCAGGTGAAGCTTGGTAATATTAAATGTTAGCACACAAAGGAACTTGAAGGAAAATGAAACAGTGGAGTTCTAACGCAATTACAGCTGTAACCTAACTCCAGAGAGAACAGGTTATCATCTGCAGTATAACCAAGTATATTGTTCATTATACACCAGCTATAACAAAACACAGGTGATTGGCTAAGTCAAGCCAGAGGTAGTGGTGTTGGGCTCTGGAGATATTCACTGCAGTGGGAATTTTTATGTCAGATTTAAATGATAGGACTCAAATTGAAAATCCGTAAAATGGCCCTTTTATGAACTGTTGGACCATTCATTTACTTCCTCATTCCACTTCCAAATTAGGCCGTTAAACTGTGTTGGGACAAAAAATCAATATGGTTTTATGTTACAATATTTCCTCTTGCCTAATGTTATCGAAGCACTTGCACCACGTATCAATATTTTCATCAAACTAAGAGCGCTGTAATTGGATTTTCCTCGCATTGAGCCTGCTACTTTTTGGGCTTAAAGCATCACTACCTCATGACTCCTTATGGTGCTTATCAGACTGATGATGGAAGAGTGCAATGAAGCTTGCAGATAAGAAGGAAAACTGTGGAAATGACATACTGTGGGGAAAAAGAAAAAAAAAAATCAGGCACAACTAAACATATTGAATTAATGCCAAATTCATGACCTACAATTTGCCCATGGCAAATTTTCGTTCACCGTAGGTATGCACAGGCAAAAAAAAAACTATGAAAACACTGCAATTCTATTCTAGTCTTAAACCTGCTCTTACAAACCAAACTTTAAGCCAGGATTGTAGGCCTTGTTGTGCCATACTGATTACATTTTAAGCTCAGACTTAGGATTTGCTGGCTGAGCAGATGTGAGGGTCAGTGCCAAAAGTTGGCATTTCTTATCTTGTAGTCTTTTGCCTCACAATTAAGTTGCAGACCAGCCGAGGCCTCCCTGTCTGGAATTTTTTGCCCATTATCTATATTTCATCTCTAGTGTGTGCACAACAGAGGGAAAAGGAAATCGTCTGTCTGTCATATGGTATGAAAGGCTTTTCA
This sequence comes from Sander vitreus, assembly GCF_031162955.1. Classification (NCBI taxonomy): domain Eukaryota; kingdom Metazoa; phylum Chordata; class Actinopteri; order Perciformes; family Percidae; genus Sander; species Sander vitreus. Next base: position 20,018,896 of record NC_135867.1, read on the forward strand.
TTTTCAAAGTCTATTCAATCTAATAAACCAATAAATAAATAATAAATAAATTAAACAGCAATTTCCTAGAGAAACTGCTGTGGATATATTTTAAAAGAAAACGATATCATCTTGACAGGCAAATTTCCTCTCCAATAAGGCAACCACATTCAAAATGAAGCATTTCCATACAAAAATAAGTTGCAAAATTATTAAAGATTTTAAATCCTAGGTCTGCCGTTTTATTTGAAATGCCTGGCTTAATCTTAGTCTTTCTAGTGTGAGATGACTCTCAATTTGTGGTTCATATGTGTATAAAAGATCAATAAAGAGACAAAACCATCCGTGCAGGTTTGTCTTGAAACTGTCATCAAACACATTTGGTTTCTTTTTCTAAACAGCGGGTACGAACAATGTTTAATGTGCATTTAAAGTAGGTTTTATTAGTATTTACTATCAACACAGTGAAATAAGAAGCAAACATTAGCCCCATTGTTACAGACGTCAGACATTATACTGATCATCTAGACTTTAGCATTTGGCCTGTTTGATTACAGCTATTAACATTTGCGTATATTTCCCAGTAATCAAACACTGTGTGATGTACTAACTATTTGTACATTGTGCACGGAGCTCTAGGTTACTCTACACACTGTATGCTCATGTAACATAGCAGAAACACTCCAAGTGAGCTAATAATTTAGCTCCTGTTTACATTTAAACAATGTGAAGAGCTGCACCCAGACAGACTGGCTCAGTAAACAAAGACAACAGCACATTTTCTCATTAACAGGATGCGTGAGGGAGGCCAAGGCATAGAAATTAGCAAGTAAAACTGCAAGGAAAGCAAACCAACCAGGTTATCTGCAGTGTTTGGCACCCACTGATTTTAATTTCAATATTACCATACAAACAACAAGAGAGGAGTGGATTAGACGATAAACGCGCACTTCACCCTCTCCACTAGCCACACATAGTAGTTTATGTGTTAGTGACAGACCAGCTTACCTTTCTTTACTCTATTCTAGGTAAAGCGTCGTAGAAGAATAAATCCATTCTCTTATCGGTTTCCAATTTTACGAGGCAGGGCTATACACACGGTATGAGGGGCAAAGCCTCAGGAAGGAAAAACGGAAATCCCCATGGTCACACCTGCTTATCCTCACATGCCCCCCAGGGCAAACCCACAAACCTTCACCTAGATATAGTCGGTACACTATTCAAAACCACAGTGTCAATATCTGTTCTGTCTGTGTGGATGTGCACACAAATCGTTTCTTTTCTGCAGCTGTCTTGTTTTAATTGCAATAACATTTATAACATCCTGTATATTCACTCCAACCTGCTCTCTGATAAACCAATCTTATAGGAAACCCATCTACCATGTCTGTTTCTACTTAATACTGTGGCCAATATCCTGCCAAGCCTCCCAGCATAGCATTGTTATATATGTATATACAGTAAGTTTATAGCTGCCTGAGGTTAACTACTAAGCACTGCACATAAGTATGTGAATAATGTGCTCTCATCTAAGATCATGCTAAGAGCAAGCTACAGGATTCCACTTCTCGCCCCTCACTCTTTCAATATTGCCCCTTAGACAAAATAGCAAATAAGCTTCTGTTTCCACCATGGTGGGTAGATTTTTAATAGCCGGACTGAGTGAAAAGAGAATCACGCAATTTTCAAACAATAATTGCTTTGACTATTAATACAGAGTAGCAGCATCCGGTAGCGGCTGGCTTTATTTTCAATCTAACGGTTTAATCTTATGAATAACAAAGGAATAAATATTGCTTAGAGAATATTATAAACAAAAAAACTAAGAATAGGAACTAAGCCTGAGTTGAGTGATGAGAGAAACTATAATGGCAAGTTAAACATAGCCAATGATGCATCCTTGTTGTGCAATTATGCACTTATTATGGCAATACGGCACAATTTTCAAAATCCCATTTCACATTTTTCCTTTCGACACATGTCAAAGTGTTAGAGAGGAGCCAGTTTAAAGTCATATCAGATTTTCTTAGATAAGCCAAGCTGACATTTATCCCCATCACATATCAAACTATAAACTACAGCTGAGTGAAAGTGCAGTGTGCAGAGCACAGTGCTATTACACAGGCAGACACCCACCGCATCATTTATCCTTCCCATAAATCAGCCCTCTGCTCTACTACACTACCTGCTCCTCTTGTCCCAGCAGATCTCACTGACGTATCATTATATCTCATATACCTCCACTAAAATAACCTCTACTGAGCCTAAGAGCCTAGGATGTGTGAACAGCAAAAGCTGTACCGTCTCTCAGTCTGTCTGCCTGGATGATGCTTTGCATTAGGGCATCAATTAGGCCTGTGATCTACTCTTGTTGTTTTACTGCCTACTATTTTGTCTCTGTCTTGTGGTTGTGATGAGTAATGTTTGGGGTTGTATAACACACCATGTCTTCATAGCAAGTCTAATCTTGTGTCTGCGATATATCACTGCAGGTGAGTGTCTGCAAATGAGGACATGCTGTAATAATGACGATTATTGAAGGGCTGAGCAGACACTGGGTCCTACATCGAGCTCCAGATTGTCTTTGCTGCTTAACTTATGTGGCACTCATGCCTGAATTTGAATTCCAAACAACCCACTTATGTCCCCTCTCCTTCCAGTACATATATATTTAAAACTGGACACCATGCTCTCTGATCCCAGCTTGGCTGCAATGAATAGATCTCATCTGCCGCCCTGTACACACATTGGGCGCAAGCCCAGAATAAGTGGCCCATGCCTTTCCTGAATGTAGCATGAATTTCATGTCAGTGGATAATCACAAAAGCACTTTACAGTATATTCTCTTTATATAACACTTTCCTAGTTTATGAATGTATTCAAGGACTGTTTATGGCACTGCCTGCCAACATTTGTATTAAAAATGTTAGCATTAAATGGTACAAATCATGACATGTTGATGAAAACTGAAAAGTATTTATTCGCAAGAGTTTTCATGCAACTGTAATACAGTTAATGCTTTTTTCAACACTCAAAGAAGATATATGTGGTGTTTGACATCTTTTCTGAGATGTGACATTTCCCTTTGCTATCTTGTAATTTGCCAGGTGTGAATAGCAGAGAGCAACAAGGCCCACTGGACATGTAAAAAGAGGGAGAGAGAGAGAGAGAGAGAGAGAGAGAGAGAGAGAGAGAGAGAGAGAGAGAGAGAGAGTGTTTGAGGCGTTATTTGACCAAGGAACTGGAATGTAAAGACAATAGGATATTATTAAAAAAAAATGGACAAAAATGGGTAAATGATCAAGTAAAGAATAGAAGCTGCAAGGGTTAACATCTGTAGGGATTAGAGATGCTGCTCATCAGGCAAGCAGGAGGGCTGAGTAATGCCTGGGTCCCCTATCAGCGGGGGCTGAATCAAGGCTCTGTGGAGAAAGGCAGCAAAGCAGTGCAGCACCACTCAGGCCTGTCTAGAGCAGACTCGCTGTGTACCCCTTCACTTAGCCAGCACTCAACTTCTGATTCAAGTGACAATGCCAGAAGAGAGACAGAGAGCGAGAGAGAGAGAGAGAGAGAGAGAGAGAGAGAGAGAGAGAGAGAGAGAGAGAGAGAGAGAGAGAGAGAGAGAGAGTGAGAGTGAGAGAGAGAGAGAGATGTGATGAAGCAGTAGAGAAGAGGTTGTCAGAACTAGAGTGAGAGAGAAAGAAAACAGACATTTTTAGTGGAGGTGAGAAAAAAAACAAGGACCAATTTATTTTCCAAACCGTGAAAGCTAAAATGACGACAATACACAGCTAACACCTACAAATATGAGGAAAAGTTTAAGAAAACTCACAGATTTAACTTCAGCACAAAAGGAACACTTTTATTTCTACTCAACTCCCGTCCACGTATTATATGCTTTATCTCCCCTTGACTGCCCATGCCTCCCCCATTATTTCTTCACTCCCCCTCGCTCGGCGTCTCTTCCTGTCTCCACTTTGAAGAGCCGCGGTGTGTTTGTCTGAGAGGCTCTTGCATCACACCTGTTTGTTTAAGCTGCAAATGACGCTAGAGACAAAGCGTCCCTGTCTCTGTAGACTGCCCAGATATAGCCTGTGGTTGCCAACAACACAGGACTCCCTCTACCTCTCACCCTTTTCTTCATTCTCTCTCTCTCTCTCTCTCTCTCTCTCTCTCTCTCTCTCTCTCTCTCTCTAACAGGGGAAATACCGAGCATTGAGCCTCAGTATTAAGTCCTACAAGCATAGCAGAGCGCTAAATACTCCCAGAGCACCTCAGCTTAGTCCCATGGATAATACAAGTTAAAAACACTAAGTGCACATGCACTCTGGCTTGTTTAACTGTGACTTATCACCCCAATACCAGCAGCCTATCATGAGACCAGTGAAAAAAATCAAGGCAATCATTTCCAGGCAGTGTATTATCATCTATAAATAAAGTATAGCGTAAAAGCCACCAAATTCTGGATCACAGTGCATAGCAATAATCCACTGTGAAAACTGTTTACCTATTGCCATTTAGAATCATTGGCGGTCCAGCCTTAGCCAGCACCTTTAGATCCATACCTGCATACAATATGATAAGCAACTGAGATGTGGAATTTATTTACCACAGCATTGTCAAAAGAAAATGCCTAGCCCTTCTGATTTTACACTCACAATAGGTTACGGATCAAAGCCCTGCTATCAGCAGTCAACATTATTCTCTCAAATAGACCTGAGAGGAATCACTCCTTAACCTCTGCTGTGCATGTAATTTTTTTTTTTCCTTCTTTTTCAGATGCATTATACATAAGCAAAATTCAGACTCACTCGCAAAAGCACACACACACACACACACACACACATCATCAAAGCTGCAGAACATGAACACACAAAGGGTGAATACTGTTCTTGTATTTGCCTTGTGGAATAACTGTGTGGGCAAAAGGTGAGGTCAAAGGTTAAGGATGTAAATACACCGTCAGGGATAATAAACCTGCTTGTTTTGGCTCCTAAAATGGACTGAACAAGCCATCTCTTCATTGACAGACCTTAGAGTAAAAGCAGGGGAAGGCAGCCATTTCAACAGAAAAGTCCAGTCAGTATAAGTGTTTACGAGGGATATCAGTTATCTGAGGGCTAGGTGAACTCAGGTTTAGAGAAATGCAAAATAATCATTTGCTGAAAACTATAGTACACATCTTTCTTTCGTTTTTTGTTCCATTTAATTAATATTTTCTTCCTTTGTTTCTTTTTCTGCCTGCCTCTCTGTTGCTCTGTGTGCCCCTCAGCTTTGTGTCTACCTGACAAGAGTGGAATTGAAGTCAGATGTGATCCCCTGGGGGGATTCTCTTTCTTCTTTGCTCGGGTGAAATTTCCACAAAATATTTTGTCATTTTGCCTCCACTGATGGACAAATTCCCAGTGAAAACCAAGGGGGTCTCTTGTACTGATTTAGTTAGTTTGAAGCAGTAAATACCAGTCTTTACTTTACAACTAAAGCCTAAATCCAGATTTGTTTTCAGCAAGTGTTGGCAGTATATATGTCCATTTCTTAAGGGTGTGGTAGCCTGTGATGGGAAAAAAACACATATTTGCTCTGCTCGCATTAATATTCAGCTACAACATTTGCTCTGATACTGGTAGCCAACTCAAGTGTAAATACACCATTTAAGATTTTTTAATATGCAACTGTTCCCATGCCGCTTGACATTTAGTGACTGGGCAGGTCGATACATTAAAACAGCACATTATAAGATTTATCTCTGTGCTGAAAAAGGCAGGAGTTACAAAAGTTTAAGACCACACAAAACATGGAGGAATGCTTTTTAATTAAGCTAGGTATTTAGGTTTTACTTGCTACTTCTAGTAAAGGAAACTCTTTGCATCGAAAACAAACTTCCAACACACAATAACGTGCTCTCCACCATCCTTGTCACCATTTCCACATGTTCCTCCATAAATCAGTCAAGAACTTCTCCCAAGTGCCTTCTCTCAGCCCTGCTCTCCATGTCACTCCTCATGCACAGCTCTCCCATCATCAGGCTCCATTATAAAAGCTTTTTTTTTTTTTTTTTTTAATGGCACAAACTTATCTACATTACTAAATCCAGTTAATATTAATATGACACTGATAGATTGAATATCCCCAACAACACTACATGCTTTCAAGCAGGAAAGGGCACTCTGGGGAGAGGGTTGTACGTGGTTTCAATTGCTCCAATCGTGTTATCACTTCAGGCACAAGATGGAAAGACAGGTAGACAGACCCACCTCTGACCACCACCTGCTGCTGCCAGACCCCCTACTCCCCCTCAAAGCTGTGGTGAAAGAACTTTGCCCTTCTTCGTCTCTCCTCCTTCCTGTCCTTCTATCAGGAAAGTCTTCCTCCATCTGTGAGCCTGAGGCAGAGGATACCTGCGAGCAAAGGCCAGTAACATGGCAACCGAGTCAAAAGGCCTTCATGCCTGTTGCACGGCAGGGTGCTGGCATTTACTTCCCCCATCCGCCCCGTTTCATCCTCGAGGCCACTAGCCCCACCCAGGAGAAAAGAAATCCACTGTCCTTGCTTTCTCAGCTGCCTCCCTCTACCCGAGTTAGGAAAACAATATTCCACAAAAGAGAGAAAAAGAACTTCCTGTCCTTTTGTCCGTTGTGCAAGCCAAAGGTGCTGTTTATTGCACTCCGCTGCGTGACTCCTTCTCCTATAAACCCTGCTCTGTATTAACTTGGCTCTACGCAAGGAAATGCACAGTGAGAAAATGAGATTTTGCTATTCAGGGATCCTTCTCATTTCAAAACAAAAATAAGTGAAACGATGTGTTTTTAAAGGCATGTCATTTAGATGTAGGTCATGGAGGATGTTTGATTGTGTGTATTTCCATAACGCCTTATTTTCACAAACAGTCACAGCAGAAAGCCTTGTGTCAGAGCCGGTCTTTGACCAGCTGCCTGTTGCTTCACAGTATGTGGGGAAGATTTCCTCCGAGGTTTTAAATGGGTCACATTCTGACTAAAGATGTTAGAAGTTATGCTTACACAATTTGATAATCCTGACTACCTTGTTTATCATTGTGATTATGATTTTATCTCATTTTCAGGAAACTAAATTGGTGCATTTTGCTTCTGCACCTGAACGTTCTGTACTGTGCATCTACACTTCTCAGAGGAGTATTTCTAAAGTTGGCACCAAGTCAAAATGTCTCCTAATGTCTTACCTTTCTTGTAATCACTATTTAAATTCTACTACAAAAATGTTAATGTGTATGGAGTATGCCATTATTTAGTCAAATACAAACTAGACAAACTACATAAGGTAAATACATGACCTAAAAATAATATGCAAAGCATTGGCGCAAACATGTACTAAATCTCATTTGTTGTCATGAGGGGTTAAGTTGGGTTGAAATAGCTCCATGAAGTCATTAGGTAAAGCTTTTCTTTCTCAGTGTATCTACTGTCAACATACAAAATGTATTCAGTTTTTCTATAGTAGAAAAAAGTAATGAACAGCTATTTTTCTTAGCTACATTTTCAACTTGCTTAAAATGACTGACAGTCACCCCACTGTGCTGTTTTTCAGCACATGACACAGCAAATCAAGTGGAGCCAATCAAAAAGACACTGTCAATCCATTGAGCTAAGCAAAACTAGGAATGAATGGGCCAATCTCTGCCTTTAAAAGGTTATCTGATAACAACAACAATATAGAAACAAAAAATTGTTGTTTCGTCAAGTATTGCAAGGCTTTACTCACTGAAATTCATTAATTTTTTTATTTAATATCTCCACTTTTAAAAAGGTGATATATTGTAAATATGTCACTTCAAATAATGTCATTCATTCCTGAATGTATTTCTGCATTATATTTTTGAGATCTTAAACCCCAAATAAACTTGTATGTGAAAGCTTAATACTAATAGAAGATCTGGCGATCTTATTGTATCAATGGGGACATACTGAATAATGAAATAAATGTGAATTACGATTTTGTAAAGCTCATTAGGTCCTTATAATGCTATATGAAGCTGCATTTGACACAAAGACTGCGGCTGCTAGCGCCATAATGGTGAAACCCGTTGCAATTACTCAGCTAAATCAGCCCCCCTTCCCACATAACAAATCCCAATTTAACCCAGAAATTTAAAACCAAATTACCTCAAAATGAAAGATAATCATGATAATTCACTTTAACAAACCAAAACAATATTTTTACATTATGATCTGAGAAAAAAAGTCAGTGAAAACAGCTTGACATAGATCTTCTATGCAAGGTTCTTTTTAAATGTTCTTTCCCACTGGAGTTGCCTGCATCTTTTGCATTGTGCGAGTTTGAGAGGACTAAATTACAACACGTAAATATCAATGAACTGCATGATTATTAAGTATGGAAATACAAGACTGCGATATATGATTACCTCTGTTTAATTAGTACAACACAGGGTGGCAAGAATGCAAATCAAAGACAACAACATCTTGATGCCATTAAAGAGAAACTTGGGCTTTCTGCACTAACATCATGCATCCATTCTGAATTTGCATATTCAATGTAATCAATGATGGTGATGACACATCAAAGCCTTGGCGTGAACAAACCTCTTGCAGCGATGCAGTATTGGGATCTACAGTAATCAAATGTACACTTCTTTTCATGTTGATGATATACTGTATAGTTTTCCTGCTTTGCATCAGACCTACTGGGGAACACAGTACCTTCAGAGAAAGAGACGCGTTGTGCTTATAATGTTGCTTAGGGAGGTGCTAACCCCACCATCTTGTGGAGTTCTCAGTGACAGAGGGAGAAGGACCAGAGTATTGGAACCAGTGAAGGAGCCAGTGGCAAGCTCATCGATCAAAGACTGGGAAATGTCAGACGCCAAGTAGAAGGCAGAGTTTTTATTCGAGCCTCACGTCTGCTAAGCTCACACCTCACACCTCACAGGCAATTACTATGAATAAGAATGCTCTTTGTCACTTGTACAGTTAAGAGAGAAAGCCATCAAGCTATGAGAGTAGTTGTTGCAGACATGTGTCACCTAGTATATGCACAATTTTGATCACCATGATGCCTACAAAAAATCATGTCATTTTACATTTTAATATAAGCTAAATGTGAGGTTTCAAGCTAAGTAATGAACAATTTCAGTGCAAGCTGATTTTATGTGAGGAGTATTAAATGTATATTAGCTTATGGACATGCTCCAAGATATTTGACTGGCTAACACTCAGTAACCAAGGAAAACAATGGAATCTGGTATAACCATAAATCTGTACTATGTGAATAATAGCAAAAGTTTGGAATATTGCCCAATTTATAGGCTATATTTCCACAGAAAAATTTCAACTTGAAACAGTGCTTGCAGTGTTTACTTTATCAACGCTGGTTTCTGCCTAAAATAAACCAATTCCGAATCAATGAGCAGAGGTCAAACAAAACCAGTCAACAACCCCAAAAATCGACATCCTTGCAAATACGTTCTTGTCTATGAGAATTCATTCCCCCCTATGTTGTCATCTGAAGCAGAGCTTACTCCTTGGCTGTGGATAAGAGCTGCAATGAATAGTCAACTAACAACAACATTTAGCAACAACGTTAGCAACAACTATTTTAACTTGGATAAATCGGTTAAGCCATTACTTAGGTAAAAATGCAAAACATCTGATTGTTCCAGCTCCTCACATGAAGATGAAGATTTTCTGTGTTTCTCTGTCTTGTGTGATAGTAAACCTAATATCTTTGGGTTTTGGACAGTCGGTCAGAAAAGATAAGTAATTTAAATACATCACCTTTGACTTTGGGAAATTGCAATGAGCCTTAACTAGTCTATGACATTGTATTGACAAAGTCCACAATTAATCGGCAGATTAGTACCATAAATTGCAGTCCTGCTATGGATAACTCCCAACAAACTCTGCCAATCAAAAAAACACTTAAAAGCACCCATTTCTGACACGATTCTTCTATATCCTAATGATAGATTTGAATCCATGAAACCAAACTTGAATGTGAGTTTTAGAAATACGATAACAATAAGCAAACATTACATTCTAATCAGCAAATATCCTTTTTAAAATCATCTGACTAATGTGCTTTTCTGTGAAAAAAATCTGCCCTGGGCTTACTTTCTCAGGGACTGACACGGTTTACCTAAAGATACCTGAAATGTTACAGAATCTAGCAAATAATTGCAGTGTGAATCCAAAATTACTCTCTCCTCTTCTTAAAAAATGTACGGTAATGTAGTCTAGGGCCACTGCATGATGCCACTTTACTGCACAGGGAGGAAATATTTCACCCTTCATATTCAACATGAACGAGAGGCTGTAAAGGCGAGAGTGAAGGAAAAGTATTACTGGCAACAGGCCGATAAGTATAAAAGCAGCGAGAAAGAGCGAGAAGAGACAGAGGACGATGAGAATGAGACATAGGAGCTAGTCTCCTGTTCAAGACATTACCTTGCTCATTGAGACTTTACAGTAAGGAATGTGTGTATTGTTCAGTGAATCGATCCATCAGCATGCTGTATTAAACCAGCCGGAGAAACTGCACTCTAATTACAAACTAATTTGGTGCAAACATACATTTTACAAAATACACTAATACATCTACAAGAAGGCGTGTTCTGCCTCTTTGCCAGCACTGTGCTCATAACAGCATTCTCCATATGTAATAAGCAATATCAATGAGTATAAATTGAGCATGAGAGTAAAAACTATTTAGGGAGTTTTTAAAGAACATTTAAGAGATTGTCACACAATGGTAGGACTGCCTTTTCTGTTTAATTTAGCTTGCCATAAGTAGTTCATCTCCAATGTTTAATACTTTCATCTCTACTAAATATGCAATATAAGAGCTGAGTAAAGATCAGAAAGCTTACAGTCTCTGGATTTCCATTCTGGTAACAAGACAAACATCTACAGTTAAAAAAAAGAAACTCACCAGCTTGCTCTATGGGTGTGGGGAAACACTTTCCCTCAATAACTCCATGTTTGTTTTAAAATCAAACAAATATGTGTAGTGGGCATAATTTTGTGGAGTTGCTAAGTACATCCTCTCCTGCTCCTCTCCTCCACAGAAATATATGATTTCGCAAGATTTTTTTTTATCAAAGTGGCATACAGTATATCACTGATGTCTGACTTCTAAGTTTGGTTGTTTAGCATGCTCCATCCTCATGTGGTATATTTTAATAATTTGTGTTCATGATCCATCATGTACAGTTCAGTTACAGACCCTGAACCATCTCAAAAGCTGAAAATGTTCTTTTTACTTTGTGAATAACTAATTGGGTCTTAAAAATGTAACAGTGCTTTAAAGATTACTGAGCTTTTTTCTGTGTCCATGTCTATGTTTAGTTGCTTTATTGCTTATTTCTTTTGCTAATGTGTTAGCATTTAACACGTCTCATCACAAAAGTGAGATGAGCCAAGCTTGTTAGGTGCAGCCGAAACCACTCCAGGCTGGACACACACATCATTTCTGTGCTTAACAGTTGGCGCCATATTGTAATCAAACCATGTAAGAATCGGGGAAATAAAGGGAGTGTAATGAAGGCCGCACTCAATGACAGCACATTTGCAGCAGCAATTTAATTGGAAAGATATTCTATTAGAACTTCAACAAGCCCCTAATTTTATGAAGCACAACCCCACTGAGCTGAATGATGTAATTTGAATATCCTGTCACTTTAAATGTGGTCGTTTTGGGACAATAATGTGGTCGCTGACATTTAATTGGAGGCCAGAAAAAGTTATGGCAGACAAAAAGGGAGACAAAAGAGAGAAGGTTATTTACTTTTTATTTTTTGACAAACTCACGTTTCATCAAAGAGATAAATAAAAGATGATAAACATGGATTAGAGAGGCCATTTTGTCTGCGGTCCTCTCTCTTTCTAGTCCGGGTGTCTTTGAGAAATATGCCTCTAAATTTAGCATCAGATTTATCAAGCCGAGGCAATCCAGGGAAAAGAGGGACTTGGGAATAGAAAGAGCAAAAGAAAGAGACAAGGTTGAAAGGTATCTAAAAAACAGGTGCAGCAGACAAAAAGATTGAGGGTAGTGGAAGGGGGGGGGGGGGGCATTGTCTGTGAGATCCTGTCCATCACTTGCCACGTTTAGAATGAAAATACATCTCCACTAATATCCGCCCCACACACACACACACACACACACACACACACACACACACACACACACACACACACAAGAGGAGAAAGAGATGAGAATTTCAATTAAGCAGGTAAGGAAATTAAACTAGTGTTACAGTTATAAAGTCAACCAAGCAGATAAAGACTCCAATACTGATAATGGGTGGATAGATGAGGGAGATGGACAGAGACACACACACACACACACACCTGTTTAAAACTCCTCTGCTCTTAGTTTTCTAAATTTCCACTTTCTGTGTACTAACTGTCCACTCTGTGGAGTAAAATGGGATGCCTCATTAAGTGGTGCAACATATAACTACCAATAATGTTAATTAACTCTTTGCCACTATTTACTTTTAATCCATGCATAGAGGCTCGTGTTTGCTGTTTTTAATCACCAGTGGAGGTCCTGTCTACTTTATGCAAATTAAGTGCTTCAGACAACGTGACTTGCCACTTCAAATCTCTGAACTCTAATGAACAAAAGTTTAGACTAGCCAGCTAAGTAAAATTATTACTTCTTTCTTGGTTGAATTATTTTCAGACAGACACTGTTAAGGTCAAAAGAGAGAAAGTTTCTGGACAAGGCACCGTGTTTTTCCAATTTGAAAATCGGGGCCAACGCAATTCGGTTTACAGACTGCCTACCACCAGTCAAATGCTAACTATGGGTCAACTTTTAGTAGCATAGAACTGCATCAAATATAAAGCGTTTTTACTGCTCTGGCTAGTCTCCCTTGACTGCTCTTCATTGCGGTCACCCATTTGCAATGAATGGAACCTTGTCATTCACTACTCCGTTTTACTGGTCAGAGTAATTTCGGCTCCTCTCCTCTCCAATGACGGCATTGAAATTGTACTTGTTTAGATGCAAGACTTACATGAGATGCAAATGTATCCCCAGTAGCACTGTATACACCTGACTGCAGGTCGCTTTCTGTGGGGTTTGCACAGTGAACGCTCTGCCAAATTGCATCAGCATATATCACTCTGTCACAATAATAGCTACAGCTTAATATTTCAAAGGTTAAAGAATTGTTTGGCTGAAGATGACTGCACATGGTGCATGTAGGTATATAAATTCAATATCCATCCATTGGATGAAGTCCAAATAAATACTACATACCTTGACTATTGAGGTTCATCTGAGGTTGCTGTTTATATGTTTATCTGTTTAACACACACATCTGCTCAATAGTACATGAGAGATTAACTAGTTCCATATGAAGGATTTATCTGAATGAAGAGTCATCGTGCACCTGCTTTTCCTAATGACGTGTGTAAGGGCTTCCTCTCAGTCAATTAGGAAACTAAGTGGTTGTTACAGGCTCATGCCACTGAGGTATTTTTATTCACCTATTTTATATTTTTCCGAGTTGTGCAAGTCCTTTAGTAGTAATTCTCTCCGGGTCAAAAAACACTGGGGATATCCATTTCAGAATTGCGTGTAATCAATCAAACAATTAATGTAACTAGACTATTATCAATTCATTTTGAGTCTCACCATATTTCATACAGTGCATGTATGGATTAATATGTTGTAAATGCCTCTATTCATTTGACAAAAGTTTAATGAGGAAAGAAGGTATAAATAATTTGGAGTAATATAAATGCAAAGCGAACAGAAGGTCAAAGGTGGACTAATTAAAAGTGCTATAAAATTGTCTAGTGCTATAAAATTGCTGCTTGTAGCTATCAATTAGAAATCACAAAATGGTCCAAGGCGGTAGCAGCAAGGAAATGAATCTGTCAACACTTTTCATTATTGTATGATAACACGGGAGAAAATTAAGTCACAAAATAACTGTTACAAGCTGGACTTGACCTGCTTATGCATTACCTCGGTTTGATTATTTCACATTCTCCACTACTCTGCAGTAGCAACACAGACAAAGGAGGCTTTTTTTCTACACTGGGCTGTTTTTGCATCTTCTGACAGAGTGTCAAGGGGTCTTCTCTTATCTAATCAAGGTGAAAGCACAGGAAATGGTGTAAATACATGGCACTACCACATGTACTGTAGAGCATGTAGGCGCGAGAACACATTTTTTGGTAATTTAGCGACCAAAGTTGCTGGCGCAGTGGCGGCACACCTCCGGTGCAGACACAAAAGAGGTTGAAATAGAAGGAATAAATTACCAGTAGATGTGGTAGGGGCCGCTGTCAATCACAGTCAATTAAATTAGGTTCCCTCATTCCGTTTAAAAGCAATGAGCTCCCCACCATGTGGCAAAGACAGTTTCACCATAAATAAAAGTCCAAACCGTCTGAACAGAGGGAAACTGTTGATTTCTATGGAGGTGCAGAGTTGTGGCAAGACATTGAAAATGTGCTGCCAAGAAATAGGACATTCAATTTCAAATTGAATTATTGTACTGGAATTATTGAAATCTCACAATTAGCACAATAAATCAAATCTGTGAACAGCCACCCTGACATTAACTCTGAATCATTTCTGAAATTGATAATGCCCAGTAATTACTTCCAATTATGCGTTGGCTTCAATTAACTAGAGAGCACTGCAGTCCTACCTTAAACAGTAGTACACATCTCCTTTTGTTAAAAAGCAGTGGCTAGTGTTGGTGGGTGGTGTAGTCCAACAGAAGGAAACTGAGTTGTATGACAAGGTCACTCTCTCAAAAAGACTCAGAACTGTCAACAACTGATGGAGGTGTGGAGGTTATACATTCTTACGTTACTGTTTGGTATTCCGTGGAGATAATTGGCACTGTCACACATTTAGTGCAAACACTATCTAGCCAAGGCTTTACTTCTATTGTTAGGGAAAATGTATAAAGACACGTTGTCTGTCTATAATAAACACTGGTATTGCATTAATTAAACATCAATTACATGCTTATTGTGCATTTGCTCTTGCTTGCCACTGCTGCACAAAGTAGCTCTATGCGGTTTAATGCCACCAAAAAATGGCTGCCTTTGTTGCAAGGTCCCTTTTATTATTTGCAGCAAAAGCACTCAAATATAACAAGTCGTGTTCGTGACTTGAGATTGGAGCCACAGAAGTATCCTATATGAGGTGCACTTGGAAACATCATCACTCCGGAGACTTTCATTAAGCATGAAAAGCATTCATTTTGACTGTTAAATCTGGCTGTAAAAATCAGTATTTGAAAACTGTTCATCCATATACAATAACACCTACAATTTCGCTATGAGCCAAAATGGTTCAGATAATCATACATCAAATTATTGTTTTTCATAATGTATCTTTCGTCTCCTTCATTTTGCATTTATTGTGTGATCATCATGCTCTCAGTCTGTGCAGGCAAGGTGTAGATTTGGCGTGTCATTTCGGCGCAAACTCACTGTTTAAGGACTCTATTTATACACACTCGCGTGCATACATACTCACTCCTTTTACTACATACAAACATCTTGTTTATTCAGGTTACAAATCACTCATTTAGCAAAGTATTTTTCCCACTGCTGCCACATTGTTTACATCTGAATTGAATTAAATGCAATATCTAATCTCGCACATAAGCAGACAAATTCAAATTATGGCGAGCCTACATGTAAACACAACACAATTTTATCCAGATGATAAAATATGATGTGGCTGACATTGCCGCCAATGAAAAATTATTGGCATGAGCCAACATGTCAGCAGTATAATCGTGAATGATGTGGGGAGAGAAAGGTCACAGCTGAGGACCGAGGCATTGTGTAGAGGAACAGCTAAGCTCTTTAGCACCCTGACTTAGATTCAGTAATTCAGTTTTGAAGCCTTGGTGTCTTACACATCCATATCCGTACGTTTTTTCATCATACAATGGGACACATTGTGACATATTCAACATGTCATCGTATACAAATTAACATGCCATTTTATTCCACCTCCATTTAGGTTGAAAGATTGTATATCATTGGGGAAGTGAATGACAGACCACCCAGCATGTGACTGCAGAGAAAAAACAGGTGAGGTTCTCTGCCATTAATGTGGAGTAGTATGCCTGACTGTCTTTACTACTGCATATCTTCTCCTGCTTTGTTATAGCTCAACCCTCAGATTCTATCTAGTTCCTGCTATTACCAACAATACCACGCAGATTTTTGTGCCACTGGGGCCGTTTGGGACCTATTAAGCAGTTCTGGGCAAAGTACGTGCATAACGGTAGCCTTTCACTGGCTCCCACATCAGGTGGAAATCACAGAAATACAGTGTGAGGATAGGAATGGGCTGAATGATTCTTATCATAAGCAATTTGGCCTCCTGCATTAGAACTACTTCAGAGCTTTGCATCTGTTACATTGTTTTATCGTGAAACACTTTTATCCTGTCGACCTTTTTATCTTTCATCGAGACTCGTCTGTTGAAGTGAAACAAATAGCCGATCATTTTAATTAAACAACAAAGGATCAATGTTCTAAATGCTTTCCGCTGATTACATAATATTTATACATCAAAGTGACAACAGATACACCACAGTCACCTTCTGGTGAAGATATTTTGGGGAGTAATACGAAGAAAACACATCACACAGCTGCTTAGAGTGACAAGTAAAATAATAGCGCTGAAGTTCTGCAATATGTAATTACAGCAAAGAATATGTTTCCGTTTGCTGCTTGTTATTTCTTGTCTACCCAGTCGTGTTTGGTTATTATTAGAGTGTTACTCTATTGACTGTGTGTACAGAGTCAATGTGTGTGCAGTGACTTAACTAAACATTTGTCTGGTTTTGGTGATGACCCGAGGCCATTAGAAGTGACACCACCACAATAAGTACAACAAGTACAAGTAACAAGTAGTCATATGAGCCACATGCTTTGGGTTGATTAAAAAGGATGCCATGTTGCACCCACTGGATACAGTGACATGTTGCAGACTAGCAGTTGAACCACAAATGGGCAACAAAAGCTATTGGCCGTAATCACACCAACAATGGCACAACTAATAACCTGACAGGCTTGTCATGCTGAAGGAATATCACTCTTAATCTGAGAGGCTGGTGCCCCCAACAGAAAAGAAAAAAAAAAAAAAAAAACAGGACAGCACATAAAAACTACAGAGCATGAACTGTCACACAGCGTCAAAGTGAGAAAGAGCAATCTGGCCTGCGAGATTCCAATATCGTACTCTACAATGACAACGGGATCCAATCATGGCAGAACACTTCAGTGAGCCAGTCAGGCAATCCTCCAATCAGACAGACACGTCCAACACAAAATGATCAGACCTTGGGGCTTTACTTTCACAATTACAAAAATACTATAGTAGATACCGTATGTTTCAAACCTCACTCTTGGGGTTGATAGAGTAAGAGAAACCTACTAAACAACAGGCAGATTTTACAAAATGCAACTTATTTTACAGTAACAGTAACTATTTATGTCTTCTAAATAACATTTAGTCTGCGTGTGTTTGATTTTGCATAATTATGGTCACTTTCTTGCAATGTTACACTCATACTATATACAGTATACTACTTTACAGTTTATAAGCTGGTTTAGTACCCGCATCTGTTTTGTAGTATGTGCATACTTTACAGTACAAAACATATAGTGCAGATATATTGTTGTATGTGATCTGTACGACAATGACCATAACACAAACACTGTATTATATTCATAAAATATATAAATTGTACTTTGAAACAGGTCATTTTTCTTCTATGATATTTTGTAAGAGGTGCTCATACTGTGTATGTATAGCCTATATATAGCTGTGTGTCTATAATTGCAGACATCTTGACACACCTGAGCCTCTCTTGCTACGGATGGCATATTTCACTCTCTGTTGTACAAATCCCAGACTGCGTGTTTGAAAGCAGAAACACAGGGGTGAAGGTGGTGAGAAGTAATGAGAATACCAAACTGGACAGCAAGGTGATGTGTCTGACAACACAATGGACCTTATCATCCTAAATAAAACTGGACGTCCCTTTTTAATTATTTCCAGTTTTTCCATTCAAACGCAATCTCAAATAGGTCACTGTAAAAAATGCATTCCTCGGGGCGACTTCTAACTCACCCAGTAGAGTGGGCGCTGCATATAGGCTGAGTCCTTGGCAGGGGCACAGTTCGAGTCCGACCTGTGGCCCTTTGCTGCATGTTGTCCCCCCTCTCTCTCCCCTGTCCTGTCTTTAAGCTATCCTGTCAATTAAAGGCCATAAAAAGCCAAAAGAAATTCTCATCGGCCAAAGCCACTCCCTGAAGGGTGGAGACTAAAGAAGATTGGAAAAAGATATTCATATCATGAGAAAGCTGAACATGACTGGCTAATCCACCTGTCACATAATCACAGTGCACTAATATAGAACAATGCTACAGCTGATCAGCCAAAGATCAGAGTCACTGTTGGTTTGTGCTGACCAAAGGCCGTCATTCTTCTGATGGGAGACTAAAAACCAAACCACCAAAAGCTAGTATAGAAATTATTACTTTCAGTCAATTTGTTTTTACCTTACAGTAACTACAGGAACACACATAGCATCTTCAAGTATTGGTTGTCATTTACAACTCATGTATTTGAGGAAACATGAATGTGCTATTTTTTTTTTTACAGTAAATTAAACAACTTTTTTGGGGACCTTTCTAAATACCTGAAGGCCTGCTGTTTTCCAGTGACTGAACAGAAAGTCACAAAGCTGCTGCTAGAACGGTTTAGATTTTTGATCATTTCTATAAAAGGTGCATGGGTAAAGCCAAATAAGACGGATATACCACAGCCCAGTGATGTATTTGCTCTGGTCTACCTAGTACACATTGAACTTGTGTTTTGCTGTGCTTGTGTTGTTTGTGCACACACATGTACACACAGAGCTACAGAGACTTTGATAAGAGGTCTTGAGAGGTATAGTGGAGGACCATGCCCTCCTCTCCTCTCGATCCTGGCTAGCAGGCTGTCCTCATTACTGTCAGTCAGCATCAGGTTTAGCAGTGCCAGGCTCCTGCACAGCCCTCTGTCCTCTCTGCCCTGCCAGCACTAGCCTGCCTGACTGCTGCCATTGGTAGGCATTGTAAGAACCCCTCAATCTTCTAGAAAACCTAATTATTCTCCACCCGCAACCAAGGAGACCGCCGCAGAAAGAGGGATGCGGAGGAAAAGAAGAATCACACACATGTGCACTCCATTTATAAGCGCTCCGGCAATTATTTAAACAAAGGAAATATGTGTTAATATTATATCTGCAGTAAAAAAAAATAAAAATAAAAAAAAGAATTAAACTAGCATTCACATTTGCACATCATTTATCTTTCCATTGAAGTATAAATATTGGAGGAAAGCACACAAAAAGGCACACCAGATACATTTAGAAAGTGTGAAACAAACAAAAGAAACATGCATGAATCAAACTGAGCATCGCTTTGACTACCCGTCAACTGGGTCACTCAGTTGGTGATTGTGTCTGACCACCAAACAAACAGTCATTCATATGCCTGTGCTCTGGCCCCATTTTCATCTGGAGCAGTTCCACTGAGGCCACTGAAAGCAAAGGAGCTGACGGGTCAGGGATTTAAACCCATCTCCAGCTTTGGCAAAGTAGCCATTACCACAGGGGGGAAAAAACAACTCTTTGTGTCATACTCCATCTAAAGCAGGGTTTATTTATGTTGGCGGCACATCGGTTTTTTTCAGGGGTGAGGGGAGAGTGACAGTGAAGAATTCCCATCAACTCGCTTGTCACTTTTCCCTCGTCATCCGTCTGTCTCTCGGTTTCAGTGAAACGTCAGTGCATTTAGTGTCAGTTGTGAAACCCATTTCAAAAGTGCATTTATTTTGAGAAATACAGCAAATATCTTTTCAGTTGGACATCTTGGTTGCTCACCAGGATAAGACCTGCTCAATGTGCCTTGAAATGCGACGTCAGGTTCGGATAATAGCCGGCACAACATAACATTATTTCGCTTCCTTCCACTTTGGGTGCTATCCGCACAGTAGAAAGGCCTTGGCATAAGAAATGTCTAATAAGAAATAATATTCTCATAATAAATATTTGGGAGGGCTCATTGTCATAAACTGTAAAGCTGAACAAAGATATTGATATGGCATTCTGTTGTACATTAAAAACTTTTGTCCTTGAATATTCTTTCACACTTGTGTGGCTGTGCAGATCGGCAAAGGAACGGGAAAGCTGGTGCTTTTAATAAACTCACAGGGATATTCAAAGGGGCTGGCAGCTACAGAGGTTTCATTTTCCCAGCAGTGAGCTGTGTCATTTAAAATAAGGATCATTTTGTGTAGGGGAATATCACAATGTTAAATCTAGATCAAATAACAACAAAAAAAAGCACAGTGAGGGGAAGACAGAGACAGAATGAAGGAGATGAGGGAGTGAGAGATGAATAAAAAGAGAATAATGAAAGAGAACACAAGGTACAAGTTTGTTTTGAATTTGTACAAAAAAAAAAAAACTACACACCTGCGCCTCTCTAATTCAGTATGGGTACATGTTATCCTATGTGTGTGTGAGTGCATGTTTAAGTCACACAGAACAAAAAGGCGCAGGGGATGAGAATGTGCATTTAGTTCACGCAGCATTATTATTAGACTTCATTAAAACTTCAGACTTGAAATCTCTTGAAGTATTTTCCTGCAGGTAAGAACATAAATCAGAGAGGTGTGGGACACAGACAAGTGGAGGAGGTGGAGGTACTGGTCATTTTTCCATTCACAGAAAAAAAGTGTAAGACAGACAGAGGCAAAATAGAGAAAGAGAAGACGACAGACAGAGAGTGAAACAAAGAGAGAGGCAAAGAGTAAGAGAGAGCTCGAGCTGCCAGAGCTAGGCCCATGCTAACAGTAGGCCACCAACGGGGAAGCCACAGCCACAGCTGTCACAGACTGGAGGACAATTTGGGGCAGTGCTCGGATGGTATTTTTGACCGATATCCCAGAATTACCTCAACCAATGTACAAGAACAGTTCTTCACTTCCTCCTCACTGACATTAAGGCAAGCAGTTTTAATACGAGAAGTTTCAGGAAAGAAAACTGTCATTGCAAACAAAATAAACAGAATTTCTGGAAGTGTTGTCAGAGCTGCTGCTGTGCTGTACACATCTATCTGTGCACAGATAGAGTCTTCGTTCTGCATCCACAGCCACAGTGACAACCTGTTCGGGATGGCTTTCACGGCAAATCCCTTTATGGTGGTGCAAGAAAAGGGTTCTGCCCATTGCTCTGTACATGGTTGCTGCTCCTTCCTTTCATTTCCATAACAAGCCATCAGAACTCATCTCCGACTGAAGTGGCCACAGTCCCACTGGCAATTAAAATCATGCTGGGACATGCCATGGTTGTGTGTGACTCCACTGTCGGAAACAAAAGCAGCGGCAGCAGCGGTAATGACGCCAACAGTTGAGTGGTAAATCTCGAGCAATGTCGGCGGAAACCGTCGCTTTGATTTCTCCAGGAAACAGAGCAGGCCTCGTTTACATCTTTCAGTATGAACCTTACTGGAAAATATCAAACAAGGAAACAGCGTCATCTCATCTCGGTCTTCTGTACCACTTTCTATACACAGCCACAATACAAAAAAAAGGCATGTGGGTTTTTTTTAAGAATCGTCAGCATCGCATCAGGCTCGAAATATAGATAGGAGAAAAATAAGGAGTAGGACTTTAAAAACACACAATTGGGGTTTAAAAAACTAGAATATTTTGATGTGAAACAGTCTGACTGGAGTTAAAGGATAGGTTCAAATGTCTTGACTGTTGAGGCATCATATACTTAGCTTCAGCCAATGCATTTCTACACAGATGAGTAATCCTTTATGGACAGTATGGACAGGAGAAACTATTGCAGTGACCAATAACTCTTTCAACATACGGTACATATGTCATGTAAATATTCTCTCTAATATAGAAACTGAACTCTCCTGAAAACTCTTCATCAAAAAAAAAAAAAGGTTTACTGTATATTTTTTTTACATATATTCACCCCACCTTTAAAAAGAGAAAGTATTACATTTTTATGGTGGTAAAAATAATTGGTATAAAATTAAATAATTTTGCTACTAAGAATGGCTTGTTTTGAAACTAAAGATGTTGTAAACATTTACTGTATCTTGAAATCCTGGAACTCTAAAGCTACTTTTAGCTGCCTGTCTAATAGAGCCATGGCTAACCCCAGCCAGGCTGAACAGGCAAGGTATAAATGAAAGTGCATAAAACCCCTTGCATCACATCATCATTGTTTAATCCTTTCTTTCCATCTGTCAATCATCAACAGAAGAAACCTAATCCCTGAATATCTGTGGAGTAGTCTGCATTGTTACCTTTGACACGACTTGTAAGCACAGCTTCTATTTCTAATACAAAATGTTCACTTTTAAGTCTTAAGATAAGCTTGAGTTGTGCCAGTTTGCATTTCTTTAGCATGTTTTCTTTGATTGACAGAACCTGTGGTTATCTCCCCTTGATGCCCTTTACCAATATTCTAGTGCCGATGGTCACAAAAAACATAGATTATTAAAAATCAAACATATCCGAGATTCCCAAATGCAATGGGCAAGGCAGAGGTTATCTGCACTCCGTGACAGATTTGTCATTTAAGTTCATAGTTACGTCCTATAATGACAACAACCTACAATTCAGATACAATACTGGCCTTAAAAACAGAGAGAAATTCTCCAGACTTGTAAGTACCAATACAAGTGCCCTGAGCAAGTCGACTTTGTCATGCATGTCAACTCAGATTCACGTTAAATGATTGCCAGGCTGTCTGTTTCGACATAGCCTAATAATTATTTGTTGCCAAACTCCTTCCTGTCTGTGTCCGACCGTCTCTTCATAATGCAAATGTCCGGGTTTTTGGGGCAGTGTCAGTTATGCCTGCTGATACAAGTTGTTTTTCCTGTGATCCTGTCATCCCGGTGCAAACACCTTCAGTTGTTTACAGTGAAATGTCCTCTGTGTTCACCTTCACTTCCTGTCTGTTTTCAGCATTACTCTACGTGCTGTACATACTGTATAGTTTTACCATACTGCAGCATTCAGCAGCGGGAGGTCATTGGCAGGGTTACTTGTGAGGTCATTGTTAGCCGTGAGAAAATTAACGCTGATTGGGCTTGTCACCATTTGCTCCCCGAAGCCCGTGCCACAGAGGCACCTGCCAAGCCGAGCTTCTTTAAACAAGAAGGAAGCCTATTCAACAGCTGCATAAGCAGCCAGGCAAGCAGACAGTGGAGGGGAGAGAGGGACAAAAAGAAAGCAAATACAAAACGAGGACTACCTAAATGGAAACCTCAGAATGGGACTTCTTTTAAAAAAGGTCTTAAATCAATTGAACATAAAAGTAAAAACCCATGCAATGTTAATCTATCTGGCTTAATCCCATTGCGTTAAGATCCTTTATAATCCACATTCAATACGACCATTTTTCTTTTCCAACAAGCTTGCCCTATAGCCATTTTATAAATCATTGGTACAAGGCTTTTGCCGTGCCACAAATTCTGTTACGGTGTCATTATTTCACTGAGTTATAAACCACGCAAGGTAGAATGACAAATATGTTGTGGAACAGCTCAAAATATTGTATTTCCTTTTCTGAGTCATTGCTAAATATATATATATATATATATATATATATATATATATATATATATATATATATATATATATATATATATATATATATATATATATATATATATATGTATAGCACTGTTTAAAAAAAGATTAACAATAACCACGACAGCAAGAGGAGTTTCTTGTTCACTTAAAACAAATTGGAAGCATCATCAACCATCTGAGCCATTTTATTGCATCTTCGACTTTCATAAGCAAGGCTCAGAACAGAAGAAGTTCAAGCGATACACTTGGTGTGTAAAGAAAATGTGGAGAAACACTAGTAGTTTCTCAACCATATGCCGATATCCTTAAGTCACCATGTGCTCTGGCTTTGAAAGCCTGCACTGCCAATTCCTCATTTGAAACCTGACCAACTCTTTAACAATGCCTCTCTCTGATCCAGTGGGAAGAAGAAAATCTATTATCGATTTCCACCTGGCTTAGGTGGGAAAAGGCCCGATAGGGATGTTGAATAACGCTACGCTTTACTGTGCCTTCACACTAAAGCTGGGGGTTGGTGTGAGAGGGCATGTCAACAAAGCCCTTGACTATGCCACAGCACCATCTGCACGCGCTGAATATTTAATCGTCAATAGAGCTGCTCAAGACCAGTAATCAAGAAAAGGAAAAGATAATGGGCATCATGGAGGAGCTCATACGACAGTTCCTGCGTGATTGGAGTTTGGCTTATCTTTTAAATCACCCATTGTGTCAATGCTAATTGTGACCATTTCTACATGCATGCACTACAATTAAAGATATTTCTTAAATCACTTATTTCATTCAATCCCATTCAACTCCAAAAGCTATAGAAAACAACTCAATAGACGTATAATTTAGCCACTAAATGTAATTCATCACTGTCAATGAGAAGTCACAAATCATTTCTTTCCATTTAAAAATAAAACTCTCCCGTTTACATTACTGGCACCTGCTATATAACATCCAACACAAGAGAGGAGGATCTTGATTCCACTTTCTTAAAAGTCCTCTTTTCCACACCTACATAAAACTTTCAACTAATAGCTAACGTTCTCTGCCGATGTATTAGAGCCCGCCTCCCCCATCAAGCCAATAGACGAGTTACCAGCGAAAAATGGTTTCACACTTAAACTCTGTCGCATTAACACAATGAAGCTTGATTCCAACTATTGCAGACTAAAAATGGCATGGAACTATTTTGTAATAATAACAAAAGAGTTCATTTGAAACTATTTGACATTAAAAACAACTATAATGAGGGATGAAATGAATATATAAGCATGAAAGCACAGAAAATGATATATGTTATAAAAGCACTAAGGTAATACAAAAAACTGAAACAAAAAACATAACCTCAATCATGCTGAACATTTCCTTTAAGTCTAATATGTCCAACTTTAATTGCTTTGGTGAAACAGCATAGACAAGGTGAGAACAATGGAGCCAGACTAGGTATTTCTCTATAATAACAAATATACAACCACTGCCTCTTTGTATCTGCTGTGTGAGCACACAAAATTATGTAAGCTAGTGACATGAGACATAATCATTTTTCTTTGAAAAGAGTTAGTCACCAATTTATTCTTACCTTAGGCTGGGCGCGACGTGGAAAGGCAACCTTAGGATCAATCTGCGAATGAGAAAAGAATAGCAAAACCATTGTTAAAAGAAAAGCTATCTAAGAGTGAAAAGCAATGAACAGGTGTTGAAAATATTTCTAACACTGTAAGCCCACAAAGGGACCCCAGAGTGCAAGCATTCACATGGTCACATTTTAAATCTTCTGTGGTCAGGAATAAATACTAGGATTTTAATAGCAGTAATACATATTCAACAATTGAATGCATTAAAATGTGATATTTTCCGCTCACAATGATAACAATTTATCGGAGCCATTAAGATTTACAAAAGCTACATAATCAGCCTTGTGGCGATAAAGACAGTCTGCTTTTGAATTTGAGAAGCATTTTTTTGACACTAAAGCTGCATTCAATAGCTGTCAAAATTATTGCAATTACAAATTAAGTGCACATGAATGGCCCAACAAAGTGGTGATAAGAACATATTAAGGAGGGATTTTGTAACTAAATGGCTCTGCTACTTCAGACCTGGATTTTGTCAAATCTGACACTTTTTTCATTCTGTACGCCCACTCTGGTTAAGGTTAGGGTAGGTTATTTTCACTAAGGAATGGCTGGGTTATGGTTATGAGTAGCTTAACATCTTAGTACCCATGTAGTCATGTTGCAGTCAATGTAAACAATTCAAACTGAACAAACAGCAAACAGTACACTTGGACTCTTCAGAAGAGGTAATTCACGTCACTCGAACTTCTGCGCGGAAAAGTCACCGGACAACACAATCTTCTGAACATAGCCATGCTGAAAAATACAGAGAGAGTTTGGTGGAGCCAATAGTCTTAATTAGCTTAGTAGCAACTCATTTGGCAATGGTTTGAATGTAACGGACGTT
This sequence comes from Sander vitreus, assembly GCF_031162955.1. Taxonomy (NCBI): domain Eukaryota; kingdom Metazoa; phylum Chordata; class Actinopteri; order Perciformes; family Percidae; genus Sander; species Sander vitreus. The sequence continues at coordinate 20,044,993 of NC_135867.1, forward strand.
CATTAATATCAAAAAGTTAAAGCTAAAGCTTTAATCTCTACTCTACAACACCCAATAATTAGACTGGTGCAGAGATGTGGCCCAATAACTACTTTGATTTCAAGCTAGGTACATTTCTCAGAATGTCACTGGGCAGCAGAAGATAGCTGGCCCATATCACTGACCTCATTACTTACTGTGTCAGATTTTCTACAACTGTTGGAGCTCAATGACACGTCCTAGGCACAATATTCATTGGATTGGGCGATGTACTTTAGGAAAGCGCATATTAATTTGTACTAATTACTGTCTAAAATATTGGTGCTACCAAATCCTATTCTGGTGCTGATGTATAAAAAAAGAAAAGAAAAAAAAGAAAGGAAAAAAAAAGAAAGAACCAAAACTGCATCAAAGAAAGAAAAAAAGTTAGTGTGGAGGCCAGCCACACCATGGTTTGGCTGGTCATGGTCGCAGCAGAGATTCGCTTTTATTTTAGGCAGGAATCGCTGATTGAATATGACAGGGAGAAAATGAGAGTCTGAGGCCGCTGACACCTCCAGATATTGCCAAATAACTGTGAGGATGCGTCAGATCAGCCGGTTTCTCCATCTTGTGCTTGTTATCTCATTAGCTATATTTTCCTCGTTAATTTCACTGGTATGAAGGTACGTGGTGGGGGGGTCTCACCAACCTTGCACTTACAATGAACTATCAGCAATGTCATCCTAAATTGTCCTTGCCTGGATACCAATGGAATTGTGAAAGAGAAAATATTTGCTTTTTGGCATAATACTACTTATTTGTGTTTAACAGAAAATCCTTTTCATGCCGTTCCATATTTTGCGGCGTGTTCTACTGAAATATCTACAATAAGTGTACCAATTTTATGCTTTCATAAAAGTTACTCCTTCAGCACAGATGGATATATTTAAGAAAAAAAAGACATCTCTTTCTGCTGAGAGAAACAATGGAAAGAAAGTGAATTAAGGAACACAAGAACAAAAAGACACCATCTGCACAGATCAATTAAGCCAATGAGAGTGACTACGTTTTAATGTGTTTGAAGGGAAACCATGATTTGCAATGTCATTGTCATCTTCTCTGTCAGTCTCAGTTATTACGCTTATCTTTCTAAATCAAGTCAAAATGAGAAATGAATTCAATAACACCTGGGTATGGCAACCCTGGTTGTAATGAATTTCATTTAAAGATTTGTTTTAGCACTTAGCCCCAGGCAAAACCAATTCAAACTCAATTATTTTGTGCGCCCTATTTGAGCAAAGACAACACATTATACTTTGAATACCAAAGTCCTCTATATATTTGGTAATGTATCTTACTTTTTAAGCCTATACAAACATCATACCTCATTTCACCATACTGCGTGAACTAATTGTTTTTCTGTCCTGCTGAGAATTTCTATTCACTATGAAGCTTCCCGTTTCACCATGCACAAGAGAGCACTTAAACACAGCAGCAATGGAGGTCATATAGTTTTCTGTCAGCTGAAAATATTATAATTATCAAAAATAGGCAATTATATGCACATAATTGTGTTCAAAATGAGGCTACTGCAAATTGTTTAAATCATACTCCGAGCAATGCAACCAAATTAGGCAAAGAGGACTTACTAACCAATCCTTCTGAGAAATCCTGTAGCAGCACCTTTTTAGGTCACAACTTATGATGAATGAGTCCTTTGAGAAATTTGATCATGAGGAGGTGAGATGTAGCAATTGTTTCACTTTGGTTTACATATTCATGTGGTTTTTATGTAAATGATGCATCATATTTAAGGCCAAGAGCTAAAATACGCACTGCCCTTTGCACTGGGAAACTGTACCTTTGAACTAGACTCCGTTTCACCTGATAACTTCCTTCCTGAAACATTTTTGTTATGTACACACATACCAACAAGTTTGCGATCAGTCAACCGAACCTGGGTAGTGCACTTGTTTCAGTAATCACACACACAGTATTTGCAAATTTTATTTCACTCATGTTGGTTTTCATCTACCAACACCTTACACATTTTAACACAAAACAACAAAAAATGCCTCTCAGTATTAGTGATTTACATTGCATGTTTTGGTCCATTTTGTTTTCAAGAAAGTACTTAATGGGTTGGGGGAGGGAAAAACACTCTCTCGTCCTTACTATGCTTTTGCTTTCACTGTAAGTTTCGCATTCTCCACCTACATCAGCTAAATCCAACAAGTTTAGGCATACTCTCTGTGCTTTGTTGAAATGGATTCTGGGAACAAATCACAAGCTGAGGTAGAGAAGGCATTCTTTAGGGAACATGTGTACCAAAAGGCGCGTTAAAACATAAAATAAAGACACATAACTGTAGTGTAGAACGCAAGACCTCCCATCCAGCTGTAGCTGTTTGGTTATCATCTAGTAGCAGTTAAAGTACTTTATAAATCCCCCTCTAGGAAATGTCTTTATCATGGAATAACGAGCAGTGCATGCTAAACAGCACATAGATATTTAGAAACCTGACTTGGAGTTGATTGAACAACCTGCTCTGTATATGAATATGCTCCACCTTTGAACATTGGGTTTTATTGGTTGCCAGATTAACTGCTGAAATGGGGGGAAACCAGCGCTGTTAAGCAGGTAAACACCTGGACTTTATCTTCTTCTTCTAGTAATGAACTTCACATGGATTGACTTGACTGATGTATAACATATTGTCCTTTGCTGTCGTCTTTCTTAAAAGCAGGGGGTTTTGTACATGTTGCAAAGTAGAAGCAATACAAACAGAACCCACCTGAATGGTCCAAAGACAGGCAGGGTTAGAAGATATGGCCAAAATACCATATTGTGATTTATAGAATGACTTTAATTGATGGTATAATGTAAAACTGCAAAGATTAGTTGATCAATCGATTGACAGTAAATCAATCAGCAACTATTTTGACAATTGAATGTTCGTTTGGGTACAAACATTCTCTTGTTAAGCTTCTCAAATGTGAAAATGGGCAGCTTTTCCTTGTTTTGACATTACAGATAATTTAATATTTTGGATTGTGGACCATAGGTCAGACAAGCCAAGACATTTGACGACTTCATCTTGGACTTTAGGAAATTGCGCTGGGCATTTAAATTTTTTTTTTATTATTATTTCATAATTCAAAGTAGAAGAATCGGCAAATTCATCAAACGATGAAAATAATTGTTAATTGCGGCCCAAGTATTATGTGTTCAAATGCAAATTGTAATAAACATGCATCATTGAAACAGCCAGTAATGAGTTAAACTACGACTATACTTTTATGTATGAGCCACAACAAAATCATACTTTAAAAACTTGGGCCAGACCCAATTCACACGTGTGACAAATGACCTGGTTAGGTATGCTACCTGGAGTAGTCCAATAGAAACCAGGATACTGTGGCATGTTAACACCTTTTCCAGGACAACATTTTTTGTTGGTACAGAACATCATGGATGATGCTAGGAAGATGATAAGAAATCAAGACACAACTGCACACAGGTGATCGGAAGCCTGGATATTGTTAGCATCCTGTATACAGGGGTGTGAATAACCCAGTTTTGAGTCTTATCCTGGTTGTGATCTTATTTGGGATAGGATTTTTACATTGGACTTGAGAAACCTGGCTACTAGTGTGAATGTAAATGCACTTAGTGTGTTCCTTGTGAGCAGGGGCGGATTGGCCATCTGGCAACTCTGGCAAATGGGGGGCCGGACCATTTTTTTTTTTTATGTGGGCCGGTCAGATTTTTTTTTAATATACAAATAAATTGTCTTTACAGGCCGACAGCGCAGAGGACGGGTTTTTATCGCTTGCACAATTTCACTATGGTTACAATAATAGCCTAATAATAATAATAATAATAATAATAAATATTAAGCATTTGGCCAGTCGGCAACGGCCAGCCTGGTGCCGTGATGGGCCGACTGACCCAATCAGAAGTTACTCAAATTCAAGTCAAAATCAAATACATCACCTTCAAACGGGATCTCCGTTTGCAGGGTTCAGACGGTACCAGACTCTCCCGGTGATCATGCTGCTCTGGGGGACCGGCTGCAGCAGCGAGAAGCCGCTGCTGCTGACGGGCGCAGAGCTTCGCGCGGCCGTCTGACGGCATCAGTATTAAATTGAGACAGTTTCATTACCGGTTAAAAACGTCTCGTTGTGGCGTTAAATAGTAGCCTAGTCTAATTCGGTGTTTTGGTACAGTTGGTTTTAACACCTGATGCGAAGTGTAGGCCTAGAATAGGAGTACACATGAAAACCCTGAACAAGCAGCGTCGCTCTGTTCATTACACTTCACAACATTTTGTATCCATAACATGATTGTGTTATTGTACAATTTAGCAGTAGCCTATGTAAGTCAATCCTATATTTTTCAACTTGGGAGCAAAACATGCTCCTTGGGGAAAAAAAGTGACCATAAATCCCTGTTCATGCTAATTAAACAACTGGACTTTGGGGTCAAGGGTTGTCGTATCCGGCCCATGTCCCGGATGTGAAAGCCCCCTTGCTGGACTACTGAATATAATAATATTCCATTGTATTTTGTATTGTTACCTGCCACCAGAATTTTGTGATTTCCTTGCCACAAATAGACATTCTTAACATAAATTGGTGCCCAAAAATGTATCAGAATGCAGGAATTGAAGTCTTTTATCCTCAAAATTTCCTGGGGGAGACCAGACCCCCCCCTGAAGTATAATCACAGACAGCCATAAAAACATATTAAAATTGCAGAGTTAGAGTGTTAAAACAGATGAAAAGATGGAGAACCAGACGGACAATATGTACAGTGTCAACGGAGAGAAACACGGACAATCGAACAGACAGACAGTGACAACAAACAACATACTGTAGAGAATGACGGTAACAGCATATAAACGGACAGACAGTATGTGTAAATTTGTTATAAACGTGTGCTCTTTAAAAAATAGTAAGCATTGTCTGCCAGTTACTTACATTAAATGTTTAAAAATCTGTTACATAAGGTACTGCTTATTAGGGGTGCAAGATATATCGACTCAATATCAATATATCGAAAGTGTCGCAATTAGTATGCAATATTTTGTGGAGCGATGCTTCCCGTCCGTTGGCTGTGTGGCTTAGTTGTGTTTGATTTAGAGCCCGCTTGAAACGCTATAATGATCATCATTTAATTGGCCAGTTACCGTGCGACTTGCAAATAGTGCACGTCAGCGCAAGGGTCCACTACATGACAAACCCTATGGAGCGTACCACGTGTGTGCATATTTAGACAGAGTAACAGTGTAAGTGAAGAAATAGATAGAGACAACAAAACGGAACGAATCAGAGAAGCGAAAGAAAAGTCGTGTCCTGTTCTCTTTATATATATTTTATACTGTACAACCAGTAGAACATGTCCTGTTCTGTAGACATGGTCCTTATTTATTTATTCATGTTGTACCAGTCCAATATGACCGTCAGTTGAAATAAACCTTGTGTGGTAAGAAAACTTGTTTAATTTGTTATGAATCTATTTTGATGCGTTTTCCCGTAACCTTTGTAATTTTACATTTGTTTAAAAAAAAAATCAAAATTAATATTGATATCGCAATATTCATAATCGATATCGCAATATCACATTTTGTCAATATCGTGCAACCCTACTGCTTATATTATTTCACCATCTGTACACAAATGTAATTAGTGAATGCACGTATCCGTGGGTGGGGTTGCATGGGCGTGGTGACGTGGGCTGGTGTGGCTACAGTGCCAGGGCTGAATTTTTGTCCCAGTCCGCCCCTGCTTGTGAGAGAACAATTATTCATCTTTTTAACGGTAATAAGGGTATGATAATTAAAAGGCATCTGTTATCTACAAATGTCTGTACTGTAGGTTGTATGGAGTTTCTTTTTTCCTGTGATTAAATTACCATCTAATGGCAGCAGTACCTGTTATGTACAATTGACTGGCAGCGTCTAATGTGATGTCATTTTCAAAGGGCTCTGCAATTACGGTATGTGTGCCTTTTGCAATGCGGGTATCTCAGATAGCATCTAGGCAAGTGTACACTGTTCAGTTCATGCGGAGCACAAGAGCATGGCTAGTGACATGCTAAAGATGCACTTCTAGTGAAGTAGCTGCAGTCTATGTCAAGAGCTTTTTCCTCACTCACATTGGCCTCTCCAGTGTGTTGGTAAGCATTTCTCACCCTATGGCCTCTTTACATCACCCTAACAAGACCTTTTTTTCCAGATTAATAGTCTCAGTGCACCTTTCCTATATGATGAAACATGATCTTACACACAGAACAAAAGTAGATTTCCTCAAGACATCATACAACCAGATATGTCAACATAATAAATGAGAACAGACCAAGAGGAATCCCCCCCCCCCAACCCCGCCTCTCCATCTTTTATCTTCCGCAGCCTTTTACTAAAGGGTCTCTGTGGGCCGCTTCTGCATGCGACTGTGGGAGATCAGGGCAGAGAAACAGCCTATATCTTAAGTTCACATCTTATAAAAAAGGATTTCATATATTAATGCGGCTCCTGGGTAAATTCTCTTCCTCTCTCTTAAGACATATCTACACTAGCATGTTGGTGTGGTGTTTAAGCTAAAAGGAAAAGGCTTATCAAAGCTTGCAGCTTTCGCCAACCTAAGTGTGTGAGCAGGTCCACAGGTGTGTCTGTGTGATACCAGCGGAGCAGACAAGAAATTAAAACATAAATGTTTCATATCTGTGCTGTCAATCTTTACAGATTTTTTGCGGTGGAACACCACCTCAGAAACGCAGTTTGTTATGCTCGTCAAATCAATAATGGGAATTTTACCAAACCTCACGCTCAACAAGGAAATTGGACATCTTTTCATTTTCTAAAGAAAATATGCAAAACCATTAGGAGTATGATGCAGATTCACTGGTATGACACAAGAAATGACATTACTGCCATGACGAACATCTGATGTTCTGTATGTACTGGCAAGATACAGCATGCACTAATAACGCCTTCAGCTATAATTAACTGCAGAAGACAGAGCACCTGCTATACTTAAACAAGAGCAAGTCAGAGTTTAGCTCACTGATTTGACTTTACTCCCATACTCTGATGAAACCGATTTAGATCTGCCTAGAACAGCTGCTCATCCATATTTTTTCTCCTCCTTTCCTCTTGCGTCGCTTCCTGCCTCACTTAAAACATCGGAACTGCGAGTAAAATGTGACCCTTGGTCATTCAATAAAAGCTGGAATTACCCAGGGCCACATAGAATATGTTTATCTTACAAGAAAACAGAAGTTTGTGGGTTTTACAGGTTGCAAGAAATTAAGACCATATCCATGCTGTTTAAACTGAGATGAATGGCTTAACAGTCATGACACATTCGTATTTTACATTCAAACGTTAGGTCCCTGGTAAATATTTTAACACCTTTTATTAAATTCTTTATAACTGCTCTACATAAAACAATTAAAAAGATGCCAACCTGGAATCAATCTACGGTCTTGTTAAGCTCTCAACTGTTACTTCTCAAATGCGAAATCATGTACTATGACCTCCCATGTTCATACCGGCCTGCCGCGAAACATCCTTAGGAACAGATGCTATGAGTTGCATATTTCTAAACTGAACAAAGCATCATGAAAAATGGTAAATATGTTCTGAATTACAAGCATGTGTTTTGAAGCCCCAGGCTGTGCTTCACCATGTGTATTATTCATATTCAAGTGTTTTCATAACCGGACAAAAGGCAGAGGACACGGTACCAACAAAAAAAAAGAAAGAAAAAAAAACATTACCAAAAAAGAAGAGGAAGACTGTGATGGTGTTCCTGTCGTTGCACATCCTGGCATTTTTTGTGGATGTTACATTAATTAGAAATGTTATGCTAAAATAATGTTCCATACTGAAATCATTTGTGATGTCTCAGTGTAATCAAAGCAAGAACTTCCTCTTTTGTGTTTGCTTTTTAACTAATACTACTTAGTAATAATTACTATACTCTGTGTGTGTGTCAGTTAAATTCACATATCCAACTATATCTGTAAAATAAAATGAGATAAACAAGCAAAAAAAAAAATTTCAATTAAATTCGGTGTGATTTCCACTTTCCCTGTACAAATAAAATGACCAGCACCTCAAGCCACTCACTCCCTTTAAGGTGAGTAAGGACAAAAACATTGGTAAGGATTCATTCAAGCACTGCAATAGTAGGAGGCTTGTATCAAACCAACATCTGCAAACACATCGAGAACCATCCACATTTGCTGGACCGGTTCGTTCTTTTCTTTCGTGCTGAGCAACTTTGTAAAGCGATATGATAGACCCTAATGCAATGCAATCTTGATAGTGAGTGTTAAGATATACAACAGCACAGCAGATATAGCCCAATGACTAATAGTGAGGAAAACAACACAGCTGACAGCTGCCTTAGGTTTGTAATCTCCTATTGCACGCCGACGGATAAACAACAGCACATTAGCAGCTCGGAAATATCAATTTCTGCAAGTATTTGAGTCAGGATCTTTGGTATGTCAATTATACTGTCAAACACTCATCCGATTACAAAAATGTCAAGCAAAAAAAAAAAAAAAAAACACAAAGCTTCACTTTGTTCTTTATTATGATGAAGCCATTAGTTATCCCTTTTATTACAGGACTATTAGTATCATCAATATATTTCAGGTTTGGGGGGTACGAAATACATGGCCATGGAAACAAAGACAATAAATCATACACAAAACTAATTGTTTAATTAACATTAGACAGGAATGCAAATCTCATTTGGCTCCATATCTTTTTAAATATAAACTATGTAAACGTCCAATATGATTATGTTACTAGTCATTACAAACTATTTTTTGAGGTGGCCTAATGGTTTTATGATGCTGACCATATAATCACAACTTCCCCTGATCGAGTCTGGCCAGGCCTCTTTCTCCCTTCATTTCCTGTCAGCTTTCAACTGTATGCTATCTAATAAAAGGCAAAAAAGCTCCCCCACAAATACCTGAACAAATTTGGAATGAAAATCCACTTCCACAACATATACATTTTTTAGGAAAGACACTACATGAATGAGGTAATTATACATACAGTTTAGGAAATAATATATATATATATATATATATATATATATATATATATATACTACACACACACACACACACACACACACACACACATACATACATACACACACACATACATATATACACATATCTATATACATATCTATATATATATATATATATATATTTATTAGGGCTGTCAAAATAACGAACATCAAAAAAATAACGCAGATTAATCCATTCCATATTGATGTTTAACCCGGAACCGTTCTAGCCACCATTGGACTGTAAAATGTAGGAGGGAGACGAGAATGTTCTGCCTGGATCATTAATTAGAACATTTTCTTGTAAAAATCTTCTTCCTGCCAACCCTGGCTACCGAAATCTGGTGCCACTGATATGTCTGCGCTTCTCTCTGATGCTCTGAAACACAAACACCGCTGCACGTGACGCTAGTTAACACTATACTCCACAGCAGCTAACGTTAGCCTACCGTTAGCTAGTAGCTGGATTAACCACAGTTACAATGCTGACAGCTAACGCTAAACGGTGTAAAGTTTGACTGTGTTTTACTGTAGAGGATTCAACACTGGGATGTAACAATCTGTAGCTGCCGTCGGAGAAACAACACAGACGGTGCGTTCAATGAAACTGGTAAACTACAGCCTCATGCTGCATTTGAAGTTATTGTAAATGTCCTTTTCCCATCTGATGGTTCAACAGCAATTTACTACTGAAATGAGTTATTGTTATACATTATTATTAAATCATTTAATTTTGACCATATGGCCTTAGCAATAAACAAGCCGTTCTTTAATGTCACCGACTGTTGTTTAATACCCTTTTTTTTCCTTATCTTTTTTTACTTTCTTAAAAAGTATCAGTTCAGGCACCGTTAATTATGTATGCGATTAATTTCGATTAATTAATCACAGAGTATGTAATTAATTAGATTACATTTTTTAATCGATTGACAGCCCTAATATATATATATATATATATATATATATATATATATATATATATATATATATATATATATATATATATATAATAAAAAAAGTAAAGGTTTCACATCAAGCCCCGAGCCAATTATGTAAGGACAGATGTGCAACAAGTTAAGAGAACTTTGCTGTGCCTGTGTACCAACGCCACAATTCAGAGAAAATGATGATTGGATGTCAAACCTTAAAATGTCACCGTTCAGCTTTCAAGGTGAGGCACTGTCAGATCGGACAAGTATGACACAGTTATCCAAATATGACCTATAGCCTTCAATAAATGTAATATAATACAATTGTTTCTGTACAGAAGTTGTGATTTTACATTACAGAATTTGCATACCACTTAATATGCTTCAGAGAGCATATTAATATATATATATGTTTTAACTCCAGCATAATACATAAGAAAATAAACCAACAATATTCTACATTTTGGTAATGACAATATGTAGAAGCTGCCAGACGAAAGTTTAGTAACTTTAATGTGAGAGAAAAGTATGAAAGACCTTTTTCTTATGGGTGAAAAAAAAAAAAACTACATTGCAATCAATAAGTCAGTAGCAACAGAAGTAGCGGTGGTTTGAGACTGTTCTGTGGTAGACAGACAGACAGATAAATTTATTTTCACAATGTTATGAGCATGTTTTATTAAAATATTCATTGGATCTAACTTGATGAACTCATGCTCATAACGTGAAGAAAAAAAAATTATATATTATATATATATATATATATATATATATACACACACACTTATACTGTCAAGCTGTCAAAGTTGATCATTCAAAATGTCAAGCTTGAAGTTATCAAACTGCTCTAGATTCTGCATTAAAGTATGTTTATATCATTACCCTTCCAAGCAGCTCCTTAACATACTTCTACGTACTCCACTCTTTATACATTTTTGCGACACCATCATCATACTTATTGGTCTTTTCACTGCCAAGAACCTTGTCTTCTCTCATTAGTCACTGATTCACAACAGAGGGACCACTGTATGTCCTTATCAGCCTTATGCCCCTAACACATAGGAACACTAAAGCACAAAGTTTGAGTGACTGACACTCACCCACCTCAGACTTGAAATAACATAAAAATAAGGATCTAATAGGTTGGGGGGGGTATATCCACCATCTTTTGCCCCATAATGTATTTTAACTGTGTTTAGACCAGTAGAAAAAGTAAATCCCTAAGCTCATTTGGAGAAGTAACGCCTCCATCACTGAGCTGTTCTGAAAACTGTCCAAAAACCTCAAAGCCCCGTAATAAAAAAAAAAGATCAGTCACATTACTAGGAACTATGCAGTTGAAATAACTGAAGGGAAAACAAAGTAAGGTCCACTGTCCAACAAAAAGCAAGGTTTTCGGATCTGTGCTGAATACACTTGAGCTCAAGAATATGATATAGACAATAAATCCTAAATTTACTTTTAACATATTCTTATCCATTTCAGAGTACCCTTAAGTACAATCTATTTGTGTTTCAAAATCCTTAAAAATATTCCTCCATTTAGAGTTGCCTTTAGCCGAGGTAGCACACACACACACAGTATGTTTCCTCAACATGCACTATTCCATTTCCAAAACTATGCTGGCATATGTGGATATTACCACCTACTGAGCAGAAATCCCAGACAAACACAATTTCAGCTGAACCCTGTCTAATCCATCACTACAGACACACATCTCTCAAAAATGACTAGCATCTTTAATTATTCATCTACTGACACATTTCAAAGGGCAAGAAGAATCCACAATAGTTCAAAGTTTTTCATGAATGATATGCATGTCTGTGGATCATTTGCCTTATTTATACAAGTGAATTCAGACATTTCTTTCTAAACTAAACATACATTTATAAAAAGGTCATGGTTTGCTGCTACACTGCTACATTTACATAATCCAATTATTTCACATTAAAGTAAACAACTAGTTGTTGTTTAAGTTCATTCATCCTTTAGTTTACTTACAAATACAAAACTCTGTTTTTGACATCAGGGCAATCTTTTCTTTTGGGGTGGAAGTGTTTCAAACCTAGTTTTTCACACTTACAGTATCAGCACATATGAGGCGTGATACAATGCAATATCTGCTAGGTCAAACAGTAGCGAGGCAGCAGGCCTGAGACGCCCTTCAGTAGAACATGAGATATGTGTACACTGCACATGTGGCTGCAGCGAAGAAGGGGGTGTGTCAGCCCCATTCATCGAGAGAAGTGAAAGTGAACACATATAATAATAATAATATTCACCCTGCAGTTGTGTTGTATTGCTAAGCTTAGTGTTGAAGGGACCATCATGCATTTAGCCTTTATACATGACCTTGATCCACACAGCCTGTCAACCTACGAGGTGTTTACCCACAAGGCCTTTAGGCAGTTAAAAGTCAGACAGTTATGACAGGGGGTCTCCATTGGCAGAACAGCAAACACACAAGAAATTAACACTTATATAAGTGTAGATAAAATTAACTCACCGTCTTTGAGTCTAATTCGTGGTGTTGTTGAGCTAAGACTTTATCTACACTGGCAGCATCTGTAAACGTAACAAACCCAAATCCTCTGCAAAACAAACACACAAAGACAAAAATGACAATGTTAAAATGCATACATACAAAATTGCAAAACGTTGGTTCTTGCAAATAAAAAATGCTAAAATAAATAAATAAATATTGTGCCTTGCCACAATAAATTGCATAACAGTAGGCATAATATTCCTATGACCTTAGTATTATTACAATATTTCTGTGTAAATGTATTTAGAATCCACATTATGGACGTCCTGTAGCAGATTTGAATCACAAACTGGGGACACTGCTGATCATTATTTGGTATGTTACAATATGAGACGACACTACACCAACATTGTGGTGCAGTCACAAAGTCAATGTCAAATTGCATTCGGCTGCAGCTTTACAGCAGTGAGCATTTAAGCTTATCTGGCTTGCTGTGAAACCACACGCAGGCGCGCGCACACAGGGACACACACGAACACATGCGCGCGTGGACACAGAAACACACACATACACGCTGGATTAACACTAAACACGGACAAAGTAAGCGATATCGTTACATGCACTGGAAAGGAAAAGTAGAAAAGCCCTATATTTACCTTGAGCGTTTTGTCGTGGGGTCTCTCATCACCATACATTCTCTTATTTCTCCGAATTTACTAAAATAGTCTCTAAGGCTGTCTGTGAATAGAGAAAAGATGTCGGGTCATTTGACAGAAACATATGGGCATGCTGTTGTCACTGTATTTCAAAAACACCCCGCGATGCGCATAGGGGTCGAATAGAGGACTTCAGATGGACGGAGATCAAAAATAACATCGTGCGCACACACACTAGTGAGATATCCCATACAGTACAGTACTGCACAGTGCACATTCGCACATACACCGCCAGTAGCTACACCGAGCACTCAGTCACAGCGACAAAACAACAAGAAATACAGGATACGGTGTAAAAGAGAATAACAGTCTCACCTGGTGAGGTTTGCCAGCTGAGGCCACCGATAAACATTTTACTGTAAGGGGAAAACACAACAGAAGTGAGTCCAGATGTCAGTTCGGCCATTTTGACGACTAACTACTTCTAAAAGCGACCTTAAAGGATAAAGGAAGACTAGGAAAACACATTCGCGCTTAGTAATTATAGTCTATCTACATAAAAGGGGGAGGCCACTCTTGCTACAAAGCTGAGGTCTTTTAACTGAATGTGGAAACAGACCCGTGCACGGTTTAAGTGCGTAACGTTACTGTGGGGACGAATCCAGCACGGCAGTCGAAGTCCTCTTTAAGATGTTGTAACATGGAAAAAAACGTACCTTTGGATTAAATTTAGAAAGATTCTTACCCCGGGTCATGTTGTGAATCATTTAGGCTTCCGGATGTGGCTTGACTCCCGTCTCCTTCCATATCTATTTCAAACTATAGGCTGGGACTACAGTAACAGTGACAGACACACACAGATACGGCAGGAGATATGCAAAGCCCCGCTATGAGAATATTACTGAGCCGGGAATGAAAGCGTCACACGTGGGATCAGCTCAGCCCCCTGCTCCCTCCTCCCTCTCTCAGCATGCTCTACCTTGGCCCACAGGGGGCGGAGCCTGCCTCTGTCACCTAACCAATCCAATTGACGTCAATTCAGGCAATCTGCAAACCAATCCTCCGATTTGTCATTTAATTAAGCACTAAGCCACTAGAGGTGAAAGTGGCTTATTGCTCTTCTAAATCAGTGGACACATACAATAAAAAAAAAATCTTTGTCTAAGAAATGTTCTTCTTAATTAGCAATGTTTACATATTAGTATTCAGCTGACAAGTAAACCTTTACAAAGCAGCAGCGTGAAATATTACAATAACTTATTATTCTTCCGCCATGCAATATAGTCCCTCAAAAAGAAGCAAATAAAAATGGGGCAATTCCTATTAGCATATTAATATTTGAATGATCCTGATTGTTATGGCTCACAAGTGTTTTTATCAAGAAATAAGCAGAGTTTAATTCAGCTAAAAGATGCATGCAATGGGAGGCAAAATGTAAAATAGATATTGTGCAGCACCAGTCAACTGGCATCTGTAATTTAAAAATGGAGAAGGACAATGAACAATAATTGAATAACAACAATTATTGAATGTTTCATCCCCAGAAATACTGTATCATTTTTTTAATGGTGGCAAACAATATTATGGCAAAGTGATTTTCCAATAAGAGGTGATTTTTGGTTAGTGCATTTAAATTCTTACTACAGTAGGTGCACATTTAATGGTACTTCCAGTTTTAAACATGACAAATACATGTATGCTATAACACCAACAGAGCAAGTCTGTATTTATGTTTATATTCAATTAAAACATGTTACAATTTATATTTAAGATACAGCTTAGAAAATGCAGAAGATCAGATTTTGAAATGTATTAAAAGGTGGGCTGATACAGTCTCATGAGCCATAAAATCTGTGTTTAAGCCAGTTCAGATCCTGTAGAAAAGGTCCCTGAGCATGACACTGAATCTTTGCAGCTGACCCTGAGGTCTGACCTTTAACTGTTACATTCATTATAGAAGCCAACACAGACTTATCCTATGGGGATCAATAAAGTATGGTATCCATACATGCAGTGGAGTAATTATGAATGTTTCCATGTAGATGGCCTGTAATGAGCTGCCAGCCCTGCTCCCTGCACAATGTATGTGGAGATAAACTGCCTCTGCCCCCGCATGACCCCAAAGAAGAAGAAAGATAAGAAATAAAATGAACATGCATGACATTTGTGGTGGGAAAATCTGTTTTTGATACACATTATTTGCACAGTAGGCAATCAATAGAATCTAAAAAAGAAAATCAAGTCAAATGATGTTTTAAATTATGTATTATACGTTTGTTTGTATCTATGCCACATTACTGCTCACAGAACTCAGACAATATATTCTATATAAACACAGTTTTCATTCATCTTAGCATGAGAATAATTACAACAAAACAGTCCAAGCTCTGGGTGAAACGTGACTAGTGATCCTATTTCATTATTCCCATTCAGTGAAGTTTCTTGAATAGGCCCGCCTGTGTGTACTGTTGAGGGCACTACCAGAGGGAGTTTCTTATCTAGCCAGGCAGCATGTTTTTGAAACAATGGCTTAGATAAACCAAATAACAAGACTTTTGACAGTTCAACAGCTAAAACTCTGTCATTAGTTAGAGAACACTCCACATTGCAGCTGTCTGTATCTCTGACACAAAGGTTTAAAGGCAAATGGTGGCAATTCCTTGTAGCACAGGAGTGTCAAAGAAAATGGAAATATGCCACCTTGTGTGAAACACTATTACTTATTCTTCCTACTATGCACTATTGTTCTGTCCCATGCCATTTGGTGGTACAGTTTTACAGTTTTTAAAGCGATCACAAGGTGTGCAAAAATCACAGTGGATTTAACACATGAATAGCAACTTGTTTTATGCTCAAATAAAAACACCGGAGACCCAGGTTTCACAGCTGGTTGTTCATTATTTTGCTTTTTGAACATTGTTATCATGGCCCAGCTTTTTACTGTTGTTATACCATGAAGAGCGCAAAGTCAAACATGAAAGAAAAGATACATCAGGTGTGACATTTCCCAATATCTGTTCAAGGATTGTGAACAAGGTTTGAACCCAAAACTGATGCAAAAGCAAACCTATTCTATTTAAAATCTAAGATTGGTACTACAGTCAACTAGCATATCGTACTTCAGCAAAATCTCTAGTAAATTTCTAGTTCAGTGTTTCTTCAGCTCTTTTAGACACTGATTGAAGTTGAAAAATGTATAGATTTTTAAATAGAGAAGTGTTCTCCTTTAATCTGAGCAGCCACCACTGCCTGATGAAAGTGCCTAAAATGTTTATCCTTCTTTAAGCAAGTTTAGGCGCTGTGACAGCAATGCTTTCAGAGCAGCTGAGCGTTTAGTATCGAGTGAGGAGGAAAGAGAGAGGGGTTATATTTTTCTATGTACGAACAAATTCCCTTGAAACTGATACCGATCACACAGTAACATCATCATGGCTTGGAAGCATGTATAAAGGTGACAGCTGTTGAAGCTGTTCTGATAAATGAGGGGATGAGGAATTTCAAGAAATAGACACCTTATTATATCCTGCGTGCTTTGAACTCATCTGGGCTGAATCATAATTCACCATTCACTTTAGAATCAAGGAAAATGCAAAGATTTCTGACATTATATTGTTGCAACTGTAGCTTTTATTCAGCGCTGAAAGATGAACCGCTTCTCAATAGAGAGGAAACTCAGCATGCAAAAAAAAAGCTTGTAACTAACCGAGCCTTTGCATGAAAACTGGAGGATTTGGGGATCGAGAGAGAAATAAAATTGATAGTGTGTGAAAGAGCTGAGGAGAAAAAGAAAGTGAGAGAAGCAACAGACTCACTGACAGTGTTATGAGATGCTGTTTTGAGAAGAAGCATCCTGTTTCCTGTTGCAGTAATCATTTTACACCCTCAGAATCCTCACTTGACCTTGGAGAAATTGTTTTTGGATCATGCATAAACCCTCTTCTCCACCCAGATTCCTTCATATAATCTGTGCATGAATGACAAAATATATTTTAACCTTTAAATGTCTGGAGACAGAAATATGGGTGATGAATATACAGACGTGCTCTAAGGTGAAACTCAAAGTCTACAGGGATTTAAATTCTTTATACATAATTTGCATAACTCTCACAGAGGCTCACCATGTGTTTTAAGCATGCACTGACATGTGAAAGAATCCAATATTATATTAATCCAACACTGAAAAATAGCTCAAACTAAATCACTAGCATCAATTTGTTCGAGATATTATTCAAACACTCCTGAGATGCTGTTAATGTGATCCTCCGGATTTTGTGAATGATTTCATATTGATCACTGTGGATTGAGTGATCTCTGCTTTTCCCAGGAGGGCCTATTACAGTGGAATTCAGAATCCCGGGGAAATCTGTGGAGAAGGCTGCAGATGTGAACAAATTGTCTCCCTCTAGTGTCCTCTGCTTTCTGCTCCTTCTTTGCTGAGCTAAAGCACCTCTCAGACTGCAAGGAGAGAGCCAGACTGAAACATGCATAATTGACAGTCCTATTTCAGGAATTAGCCACCCACCAAACTGCAGCCTACCTGCTCTTTCATCTTCCCTGGAATAATTTAGCATCTTATAAAAGTCTATTCCAGCCATATTTAATAGTAAACTGATGGATTTAATAAATACAATTTCTGTTCTCATCATGGATTTGTATGTTTCTGAAGGGTGGTGTGTAAAAATGTTGCAGACTTGTCACTTGTATGGGAGGATCACTGGGACTGTGAACAATTGTTGCCACATAGAGACACTGTTTGAAGTCAGATCAGTAGGAAGCATGTTCTGGTGATGAGTGATTTCTCTCTTCCATTAAGCCCTCTGTAACTACGTAGATGAGTTAATTAAGCGGTGCCAGAGGCTACGCACTAGCATTCCAGGTAGATGGGCCACTGTGATTTTATGACATCCGCATTATTAACAAAATGAAATTTTAATATTGACATTTGAATATAAGGCTCCTCAAAGCCTGCAAATTTTCCTCGCAATATGCAGTATTCCCTTGTACCAAGCGCACAAAAGCACCTAAAGGTACCACAAAATAGCTTGCCGTACTCCAGAGAATCACAGATCAGAACACAGCAGTTTTACAGATATACTCTAACTACATACATTTCTGTTTTAACAATATAGATCGAGCAAGTTGATCTGCATTTTGGACCTCAGTATTAAAAGACCATTTGCATGTGGGGCTCTTTAGACCAATCGGGCTCCAACACAAGTGGATGATGACGACATCATTTACTTGCTCCACTGGGCTGGGAGATAAGCTCATACCCCTGCTGCTCCCTGGAATGTTCTGGCTGCAGTTTTGTACGACTCCAGAGAGAGCTGTGTGTTACAGATGATGACAAGTGGCATTAAAGCACGGCGAGGAGCCATCCTATCACCTGTACAGTCAGCAGCGGGGAGAAAGATGTGCATGTTGGCCTTTTGGAGAGCTTTGTCAAGACAGGAAGTTGTATATGTAGGTATCGTGTAAGTTATATCAATCTTTTGTTTTTTTTGGATTGGTTGAACATTTTAAATTGAACATTGTTTCTAAAGTGAGCTTCATTTTGATCTTCCCAAATCTACTTTCTGTCCACTGTCAAAGTGCATTAAAGCCCATTTAATTGTAATCTTTTTCAGGACAGCTGTGCACCATGCACTATGGCTTATCATGCAAATTTACAGAACGCTTAAGAGTTCCTCTGTATAACGGTGTTAAGACATATTCATGCATGCCGCACAGCTGCATTTGTTGCAATACCGACCAACTGAAACACAATAAGGCTACGGATTTCCAGCCTGAAGAACTCTTAAACCCAGTTTATTCACTTTCTCTGAGTTTGTTTATATGAGTGGATATGCCTCAGGCATTCCTTTTAAAATCTTCCAGGGGGCAGAATGGCACAGTAAGCAGGCCTCTCTGGACACACCAGCTAAGTGGTGTCTTCTGGCTCATTCTTTGCTTTCTACTAGCCTTTTCTCTCTCCTTTCCTTGTTACTTAATTTTCCCATCTAACTGGCTGCCACCATATATTCTCTCAGTTGCAAACCACTTCCTATTCTGCAACCACCAACCTTAACACTGACCTTGCCTTGTCTGTGCCATTGAGACGAGAGGGAGAGATACCATTTCCTCAGCTTCCCCCCTGCTGCAGGGTTTGATTTTTTCCCCTGTCTCATCAGTCTTTCGGCTGCTGTAGTACGCCTTGTTATTTCTTCCAGATTCCTACACGTTTTGCTTTTCAGCTGATCAGTGCACAGACGGGAACACATTGCTCTTGGCTCAAAGAGACGGAGAGCCTCGGCATATAGACCCAAGCTGTCAATACAGATTAGGTTTATCAGATAAACTTTATCTGCAACATTTGAACGTCCTTTGGTTGGGAACCAGCCTAATTCTGGGGCACAATTGATAATGTGACGCAGGCTCTAAAGACACCGAAATTGGCAGCCATTGTTTTAGCCATAAGCAGGCTGCAGTGACCTTTTCAGGGCATGTCAGTGTGCATCAGCATATGTGTGTGTGAGCTGGTTTATCATTATGGTCTACAGTTTTTAGATGCATTTTATTCAAAATGACATTTGCATGTTTGGTGTTGAATTATCAAGTCCTGTCATTTATTATGTATTCTTATTCATGTTTAATATGTTTGTTTGTATGTACAGTATGCACTCAATCACCAAGGCAAATTCCATGTAGTTCCATTACTGTGGCAATAAACTGCTTTCTGATTCTGATTCTGATTCTGATTGCAGTGAACTGAAATATTTTGTGGAGCAGTAAAACACACTTTTTGTGCATTTTAAACAGTAGTGAATTTCTTTCTAAAGCTCATTGAGAATAGTCTCTGTCAGCAGCAAATGGTGTCCTAGTGAAGAACACATTCTCTCTAAGAATCGTCTTTAGCTGTAATGTTTTGATGTAAACATTCATTTCTGCCCCACCACCACAAGAGGGCACTTAGAGCACATGTAATCACAATAGGAGCTGATGTCATAAGTGTGCCTTTGTCTACGTGTGTATTCACGGAGGTGGTTCGAAGTGACACGTCTCTTGTGTTCCTTTTAGGAGTGAGACTAAAATCAGGTTCACCACCTACAGTGGTCTTATGGCCTCTCTCAACTGAAGGGAAAGACTGACTTCCACTGCCTGTTAAGGGAAACAGCTAAAATACTGGCCTGTTTTCTAGACTCCCTGTTATTTCTGTATACAGTCTCAGAAAAAAAGGTTCCAATCTAACTCAAATAGCTTGGTGGCGAGCCAGCTTTCTAAGCAGTGCTCTTCAAATACAGAAGAAAGGGGACTTTTTCAGCAACGCACACACACAAAGATGTATAAAGTAACACTCACAAAGATTGCCTGCAATCAGATTGTAATATGCTATATGTTCTTAAAGCCTTTTTATATGCCATTGACTGAACACAGTGATATATAAAGCTGATGGGGACTTAAATGTATGAGAACACAAGAGGGCAGTGGGGTTGCCGGGTACATGAAGCACACTGAGAGTGAGTCTTATTGAGTGTGGCTGAAAGAAAGAAGGCAGCTCACTCAAAACAAGCCCGGGTGGAGAGATGAAGAAGGGAGGCATGGCAGCAGTAAATGATGCTAGCCTTCTACACCTTGTCAGTTATTAGGAGACGCCAGAAGAGAAATCTGACATGACTTTGTGTTGTCTACAGAGGAAATAATTGGCTAGCAGGCTAGCTCACTGGCACCTATAGTACTCTGAAGAGATGTTTTAAAGTTCTACAGCTAAAGAAGGGAGCCACAAAGTAAATCAAATATATCATGTATTTGTCAAGGATTAGAAAGTATTAAAGCTGCAATTATGGAAACTAAAAAGAACAATTGATTTAGTGGTTATGTTGTTTGTCCTCAGCTTGACAATTAAAACCGATATAAACCAAAATGATTTTCTAGTAACTCAAACATTTCTTCCCGGCAAACATCTGTTTGTGGGCAAATATGAACCATAACAACAAATCAATAAAACACAAATGGTGCAAAATGAGTCACTTAACATGTCCCATAAACTAGGTCTACAGTGGAAACTAGCTGGCTGGCTGGTTAATAGTGCTTTCTACTGGTGAATGTAATAATTTGGAGGATTGGTTGGAATAAACGCAATAAAAATAATAATTTATAAGTGATTAAATCAATATGCAAGTTAAAGGAGAAACTGATATGAGGGGAGAAATGAAAGTTCACTTTCTTTTAAAACTTGAACCATGCTTATAAATAAAGAGCACACCAACCACAAGTTCCTTTCTGTTTTGGCTTCTACTTCTAAGCTATAAATACACAGAATTTATTCAGCAGGTGTTTGAGTTTTCAGAATGAAGGCTGGTGCGCAGATTCAATGATCAGTTATTTTTGTGCACTCTGTGTGACTTCTATTATAGTGCGTGTATTCAGTAAATCTTAAGAATTATATCTATTTATCCAGTTGTATAGTATTTTCTGTGTCAGTAAGAATTTTTATAGAAAGGAATATATTTTCATTTCAATTTCAATGTATTCAGTTATGATTCATGGCCCGACTGGCATTGCATCAGTTACACCTTTACAGATGTATGTGAGATTTTCATTCATTTCCTCAGGACATTATTAAAGAGCATGCACTTCTGGGCTATTCTCTGTTCCAAAATGCATGCAATGTAGGCCTATGTAAGAATCTTTTTTCACTGATCTTACTTTTTTTTTTTTAGACATGATATGTTAGAGTTATTGCTCAGTGACCCACAGATAAAATGTGTTTGTTCAAGGTGATTTCCAGCAGTGATTAACTGTTAAGCAAGGTCTATCTAGAATAAGTGTTGCTTGGCTACATCTACACTACTACGTTTTGGTTTAAAAACAAATATCTTTTGGTAAGATAAGGCCTTGCGTCCAAAATACTACAATGCTTTTGAGCCCCTAAAACGGAGGCATCTGGAAACACTGCTGGCCCCGTTTTGGTTAGAAAACTCCAGGGTTGTGTTGTAGTCTGGACGGGAAGAAACGGAGACCTTTGGAAACGATGATAGGCTACAGGTCAATCAGTCTTATCGTTAGGCAGGCTTACATACCTTTCAGTAACAGTTCCACCTTGTTGTTGGTCCAAGCAAATAAATCCCTGGTCTTACTTGTTGCCATTGTTTCCGTTTCTCCAAAGTATTTTCTGTATTTTCATTTTATACATCCATGATTTTCAACTGCAGAGTACCATTAGACAATTTGCTTCCTGTTTACAACAGGAAGCAAACAGCACTCACATGCCCAATGTATGCGAAAGGTCATGAGATATGCGTTGTCAGACGTTCACTGGCGCATTCATGTGCAACTCGGATGGTCCGAGTTTCCGATATCAGAAGTTGTTCTCCTGACTTTGGTGTGTTTACGTGCTCCCAAGTCGGAAAGTCGGATTGTTGATTGCAACCATAACAAAAAAACTAAACAGAGCCTGCCCTGCACACACACGCTGCCCACTGTCGCACATCGATGTAACTCATAAATACGGCTTTTATTAAAACACTGTCGTCTTCAAAGTATCGTTACTAATAAAGCGTGAATAAGAAGGCTACTGTTTATTAACGGTGGAGTATCTCGGTAATGTTATAGTAGCGGTATGCCGTGCAACACTAGCTATTACCGTTAATACCACTTGCTATTCACAGAGTGACCTAGATCAGTGAGTTGAGTTATTTATTAGCATTTAACACTATCAAGTCAGTTTAATGTTACCTGACTTGTTAATCAAGGTTGAATGCAGATAAATACTAAAATATATCTTTAGCTAATGTAGCCTACCTGACTTGTTATTAAGAGTTAAACACTGTACTAACGTTAATAAATAACTTTTCTAACTAGTCACTCTAAATGGACACCAGCTAACGGTGATACCATATTAAAAATTATATTTCAGCAAAAAGTTGCTAAAAAAAATAAAAGTTTCTTACCGTTAATAAAACATTTAGTTTTGCCCGCCGTGTTAATGACACATATGACATCAAGTCGGGCACCAAAAGATTTCCTGAGTTCCCGAGTTGTTGTTCCAAATTCAGCAGGCGTTCACGTGCATCTTCCAACTCGGAAGCTTGTTTTTACGATGTGTCCGACACCACATGAACGCAGCATCAGTTCTGCTACTGGAGCTAAAACTCTTTGATCATTTTTGTGTCAAAACACTGCTTGATAATGAAAACGTAGTAGTGAAGATGGCTGATCCTTCCCTCAATAAATACACTTGAAAACAAATCTATGCCCGCCAGTTATAGCTGAATAAGTCACTTAGTCAGTTTAATGAGTTGGATTTCTATAACCTTGTTTATTTTTTTAACTTCAGCCTTAGGGCTGACACCATACAGTCTATGGCTGACACCTACAGTATGTCAAAGACGCATGGGATATGTAGATGTTGACCACTCTCCACTGAGATCACTGGATTAGTGAAAACACTGTTAAAAAAATCAATCCTACAGTGTAGGATAAAAAAAGGGTAAAATAATTCAAACAATCATCAAAAGGTGTAAATATCTCATCAGTTTTATTTGACCATACAGAAATTGCCTTGGAGAAGTGATTCCCTGGCACTGTATTCTTCTTAAACTGTCAAATGCAACTTGCTGTGCTGCCTTTCCTACCATTTTGGCACCTTTCGGTACCATTATGCAAAGGTATATCTAAAATGTAAAAACCCATAGGCTGGCACATCACTGTTATCTACTCTTAATGCAATCGAGATTGGAATATCTTAACATTTCATATAAATAAGCTGAGAATGTCTGTGCTTTTATGCTCTGCGGCAATATAGCAGTAGGTTAGCATTCCTGGAACGTTCAATCACCATGCAGATCATTTTCACGAGCGTCACTGAATCATGAAGGACACTTAAGTTTAAGATGTGATCAAAATACAGAAGCAGTACTTGGTACTCAGACTTTGTTAAAGATAGTGATGCAACATTGTCCATTTGTTTCCCCTCCACTCCACAGAACTCTGTTTTTTCCTGTCATGACCAGAGTCTTACATACACCCTGTCCTCAGCTGGTAAGTGATATGGTTTGTTACGTGAAACAAGCAGGCAGGCATCGAGGACATCTATGCAAAAAGGCAAAAGAATCAAAATAAGTCAAGATTTAGATATATGAGTGTAATACCTTTTTGAAAGCCAATGCAATAAAATGAAATAAAAAAGATATGGCCACAATATGACAAAAGCAACATAAGCCAGATCCTGCCAATAGTTGTAGAACAAATGGGGAAAATAAAACATACAGAATCATTTTAAGATCATTATGGGTACTGGACAGCATTGAAATGGGTAGACTTTAGTTGCAGATGAGCACCAGGCTACATTCATAATAAACTAGTACCTGAATGTATAGTGCCATCATGTGCTTAGCTATACTCATTACAAGGTTGTGTTTTATTCAAGTGGAGGCTTGTAAAAATGTTTTTAGAAAAGATAATGCATTGTTTTTTAACCAATTATTAAAAAAGTAACATCATACCATATTCAGAATAGCAGGAATTGTTAAGCTTGTCATGACGCATTTGTATTGTAAATGGCCTTTTGCTAAAAAAGCTGGTAATGTACAATCATGACAGTACTACAACAGTCAACAGTCTTGTGTGTGCCCTATTTGTTTGTGCGGTGAATTCATAGTGTTTGTCTTTCAGAGGACTTGTTGCAGAATGACAGACAGAAGGCCCAGCTTGTGTAGGAAAGGGAGCGAGGAGCAGATAGCAAGAGTCGGGCTTCTGTTGCTGATGCCACTAGGAAGGGACTGATTCTTCCTTCTCACACTCCTGGTGCGAAGAGTGGTTGTCTTCTTTGTTTGGATGGAGGGGCTCTCTGTTGTAAAGAAACTGTCTGTGGCCACCGTCATGTCAGCCCTAATGGATGTTTCAGTAATGAAGCTCATGTCAGAAAAAGAGGATGTGTCGGTGCCAATGGATGAGCCTTCCTTTGTGCCAGAGATGAGATGGGAATCAGTGCGGAGTATGTGTTCTGCGGCAGCTGGGCTAGCAGATTCAGAGAGGTGATTAATAGTTAGGTGTGTGCCTGTGCTTCTGGGTCGCAGGGTGGTGATGCTCATGGGTGTGGCTGTGAAAGGGACATGCTGTGTGTTCAAGGTCTCTTTGGGGGTGTGTGGGGTGCTTTGCAGAGCAGAAACAGAGTACCACCACCCTGTCACACTGGTGTCAGGGGGCATGGAGCTCAGGTCCTGGGCACTCGCTGCAAGGGGGGGTAGGTTGTAGGAAGCAAAGTGCCACCCTCCAGCCCTACCAGAGGGCGCCCCTCCACAGATAGGCTGGGTGTGGCAGGGGCAGCCCAGGACGCGGGCAGGGGTGTGCTGAGTCCAGGAGAGTAAGTAGGTGATGTCGGCATAAAGGTGACAGTCCCAAGGGTTGTCGCCCAGAGTGATGACTCTAATTGATGTCATCTTGTCCAACACTCCAAATGGCAGCGTGGAAAAGCGGTTAGCATGCAGATAGAAGTGAGTTACTCTGAGGAGCCGGTCCAGAGAGCCCGGCAGCACCTTCACAAGCAAGTTGTGGGACAGGTCAATATTCTCCAGGTACACTGGCATGTTGGTGGGCAAAGTCCAGAATTGATTATGGCTTAGGTTGAGCGTGCACAGATTGATCAGTGTGTTGTTGATGAAGATGGCACGCTCCAGCTTGTTGTTGGAGAGATCAAGCAGTCGCAGATTCCACTGGTTGACCGTGTCGTTCTTGTCCAGCAACTGGAGGCGGTTGGAGGCGGCGTAGAGCTGCCAGAGGGAACGAGGCAAGCCGGCGGGCAGGTGGCTCAGCCGGTTATGAGACAAATCGAGGAAGCGGAGATGGGTGTATGCAGTGAGCTGGCCGTCCAGGTTGTGAAATCGGTTGTGGGACAAGTTGAGGGAGCGCATGTTGTGCTGCAGGCCATCGGGCAACTGTCTCAGACCCCTGCATGAGCAGTCTACCTCCCTGTGGCTGTGGCCGCACGAGCACATGGAGGGGCACACGGCCAGGACATGCAACCCCAGCAACAACACAAGCAGGAGTTCCAGAAGGGCCTCATTAGGGGAGGGCTTCAGCAGAACATGCTTGCTGAAAGAAAGATAGGGAGACAGGACAGGAGAATGTTAGGGTTTGTCTTACACAGCATCCTCTTTAACTCCTTGAGGCATACTGTTAAATGATGCCTGCAGTGTGCTTGGAAAGGGAATTCAGGGAACGTTGCTATCTGTAGGAGAAGCACAGTGACTGCAGAGGGCTGTGCTGAATAAAACTTGTTTCATCGTTTCTATAAAGCTCCACCCTCTGTCATAATTTCTCTCTCCCTCACACGCATGCACACACGCACGCACGCACGCACGCACACACACACGCACACACACACACACACACACACACACATCTTAGGCACATACATACTGTAAATATCCAACAACAACAGACTGCTCAACGTTTGCTGCACATCACTGCACTGCTAGTGGATACTCACATTTGCATCACATGCCAAACTCCCCTAACCAAGCAGGAATGTTTTTTTAGGAATGTTGTAGCAGTGTCCTTTTGAGAAATGTTCATACCGTACTGTAAATATGCATCATCAGTAGCAGGTTGAAATTGACCTGATCTGCAAGGGGATATTTCAAGTCTATTCAAGAATATCATTCATCACAAAGGATGAGAAATCCCTGTAGTCATTCTCTCTGGCATCAGTTTGCGTGTTCAGTCATCAGTGGTTGTCAGAGCAGTCAGTCCCATGCTCTCAGAGGAGGAGAACTAGCTCAATAGATGGGTTGTATTAACGACTCCACAGAGAACTCATGCATCAGCTGCTGCAAAGGCAGGCAAAGACACAGCCAGGATGTCTACACTGCTGAAACTGCAGTATATGAGCAAGGGTGTGGCAGAATTTGTGTGTAGAAAAGAGTCTATAAATTTATCCATAACTCACCTTCCCATCTTATCATTCCAGTCACTTTTCTCTGCTCCTTTTTGCCGTACAGCCCCTCTTCCCCTGTCCTGCTTTCAAAATTAAGACCAGCTGCTGCTCTGCTGAAGGTGATTTTGTTTTTCTTTCTATGCCTTAATTCCACTCATAGAATTTGCCCCTTGCTCACTTGTCCAGTGCGGGCTTTGGAGTTTGACTTGGTCCTTTTGTCCTCTTTGAAGAACCGAGAGTTTGATATTGCCTGTATGGATCTTTGGGTTAGCGCAATCAGGCACTGCCGGCTCTGGATTTACTCTGTGCTGTGGAAGTGAGCAGGGAGGGGTGGGGTGTTGTTGGTGGTGGTGGTGGTGGTGGGGGGGCATAACGGAGGGGTCCCTGCATACAAGGTTGCTACAAAGAAAACTCCTCAATCCCTTATCTGGCAGCTTTCAGCTTTTACTTCTGCATTTAAAGCGACAACTATTGTTGTGGTTAGATTAATTGAGTGATTTCAGTCCTGATTGTACTAAAAATAAATTAGATTGCTGTCAGTTATCACCTAAATCAATATTATCCCTCTCTAAAGCATTCTCTTACAAAGAAACACTGTGCTGTAATTGGTTGTTATTTTCCCTGTGTAAATTTAGACATTGCCACAAAAGCATTCAAGATTTATTGCAGAGGACTCTAGTCCACTGCAGCTTCCTACCTGTCATCAGCAATACAAGCAACTCTCCATTCTGCAGCTGCATTGCTGTACTTCTGCCACACATCATTTACCTTGGGTTCTAAGGGACAGTGATACAGACAGTGATCAGGGTTAAATGTGGCAAATTTAACAAAATAATTAATAATAAATATCATTTTGATTTATGTAACCACAGCAGTTGAGCATCATTGTTCTCTTCTATCCATTTGTACTTGTCTTTGTTCAGTTGTCATGTAAATGGAGCAAAGTACCTCTTGTGCAATGTGCTCATTACTTCCTCACTCAACTCTCTCTGTACTTTCCTCTCATGCCGGCCTATACTTCCAGTACATAGCTATACATATTTGATTTGCTATGACTGCATCCCATCTTTAAACTTGCAGACACCCAGAGCTACTGCAAAGTGTTTCCACCTCCTTGCTATTAGAGTTGAGCTGGATTTGAAGCAAGGGCTGCAAAGAAAAGGGACAAAGTATTCAGACTTTTAATGAAGGGTGCACATCCACCATGACGTCACAAGTAAGGAGATGAACAATTATCTGCAAAAGACGGCGGAAACAAGTGCATATTGGGTTTTTGTTTGGCTTTGTCAGCTCTGGCTGAGGTGAAAGAGAGCTTTCTTTCTGAGTTGAGTGGCACTGCCTAGAGGAGGCACATTCCCTGCTTGCTAATCAAGCAGACCTCTCTCTCTCTCTCTCTCTCTCTCGCTCTCTCTCGCTCTCTCTCGCTCTCTCTCGCTCTCTCGCTCACTCTCACTCTCTCTCATACGCACACACACACGCACACAAAAACATGCACACATGATATACAGCCACAACTAAATGGGAAATGGCTGCATAGTAATAAATACAAGACTGAGGTCATGTTATCTTTTATTCCTCTGGTTGTTGTCATATCCATCATAAATGTATATACATCACAAGAGGGTGTTAAGACACAGGTATTCGTGCACAAAAGTGTATGATAATATTAATATATTCCAATATACACAAATAACAAAGAAATACATCTAAACCAACTGTTGTCAGCCCAAAATGCTCAGTGCCCAGATTGACAGATTTGGCAGCACACTACTTACTGTAAAGCAAAAGCTGCTTAAAGAAGTATCATTCATTTACTGTAAAGCGGTAGTAAAATAAAAACCTATAGGGAAGTGCAACAGGAAACTCTTTGGCATACACACACAACTCTACACCCCATCCTTTGGTTCCTCTGTGCCCTCAGAGGAGGAAGCTGCTATTGCGTTGGTGGACTGGGCATCAATGGCCTCCTCTTGTGGCTTTGAGGAGGCTGCATTTTCATCAACGGTTACAGGTGTAGCTGAAGCGTCCTCACTCTTGGCACTCGTGTCTCCCACCTCCTTCTTGTCCTCCTCTCCTGTTTGTCCATTCTCCTTTACCTTCCCTCCTTCTTCCTTGGTGGTACCATTTCCCACCTCCTCCTGTGTTTGACTGATGTCAGACATTAACACGGTGGTCTCTTTGGCTTCTGTTTCTTTGTTCTTCTTGGCAGTTCCCATCCAGTAATCATTGGTGCTGATCAGGTCAGCGTTGCTGCTCAGCATCTTGATGCGCCTGTTCAAGTGGCACACCTTCCATATCAACACCACAATAGAAACCAGCAGAATGGTACAGGCTATGATCAGGCCGCCAGACACCATGAGCGTTAGAGGACATTCCTTCACTTCCTTGTAAAACCCCATAGGTGTGGTGGTGGTGGTGGTTGTGGTGGGTGGCTTTTTGTCAGGTGAATGTGAAGTGCTCTGACTTTCGGAGTCCAGGGAAACTATTTTATGTGACAGTGTGGTGACATCAGGCGTGGTGCTGGCAACACTGGTGGCATTATCTGTGGACGGTACTGAAACTGGAATCATGGAAATGGGAACATGTGTGGTATTATCTGAACAACCAGCTCCACACAATAGTGCACACAGGAAGAAGAGGCCCTTCATGTTGTTATCTGAGAAGACATGGAATAACAGTTTGGTTTCAAATAAGATCTGAATACAAATTTGTTACATTGAAGAGAATTAGGTAGAAACCCAGACATAGTACAATCTAATCTATGGGGCAACCATGATCAAACAGAAATTACATTTTTGTTGTGTTTGGGTTTAAGCCTAGTCACCAATGGTGGAAAGTAACTGGACATTTACTCTAGTTGTACCTATGTACAATTTTGAGGCAGAATACAGATTTTTTTCCATTTTATGTTACTTTACATTTCTACTCGACTGCATTTTGAATGCAAATATTGTACTTTTTACTCCTATTCATGTGTCGGTAAACTTTAGTTAATACTTATTTTACTTTTAACAAACAATGAAATGATGATCTGCGTCTACGCCAGAACCTATGCCGTAGCCTGACGTGCACCTCTCGAAAAATGTAACTACACGTGGCAGCAACGCACGCCGCTCGGCCGTGGCTTGGCAGCGTTGCATTTCCCCTGACTCATTTCCTGGTTCTCCTTCTCCATAAACATGAAATCAAGGAGAGGGTTAACTTTTCCTGCTACAGATTTCCCACCTTACAGTCACTCTCTTACTTCTCCCTCGCTCTAACACTCCCCACACACACACACACACACACACACACACACACACGCTCGACACACACACCATCGCGCAAGAATAAACATCAGGCCACTTACATAGGCTACGGCGAAAGCTCTGCGTGGAGCCTGTGCAGAACCATAAAACGGCCTTAAGTAATGCTTACCCATTAATGCATTCATAGTTATAATTCATTAATATAACATATATGATTCTGAAATGGGCCATTTTGACTAATGAGTACTTTTACTTTTGGTACTTTGACTATATTCTGATTCTAATACCTATGTACTTTCGCTGAAGTAAAACTTTGAATACAGGACTTTCACTTGTAACAGAGTATGTCCACACTGTGTACTGCTATTGCCTTCTCCCACCACTTCTATTCACATACCCTATACTTTAGATCACTTGTAACCATTTTCCAAAACAATGTAAGGATTTCTTAGATATCTAAATGGATTATTTTCGTCTACACAGCCGTGTACAGTATGAAAAGAACTGGCAAAGATTGAAAAATTAATCCATCACAATGACTGTTTAGTTGCCGTTGAATTTCTTGTTAGTGTAAAATGTATGCTGGCCTGAAAGACCTATGTGCTGAAGGTCTGACTTGCAACTGAACTACCCTACATCAGGAAAAATGATGTCCAATCAAGTTAAAAATGATTCTGGCTAACAGTGTGAGGCATTATCTCCACGGATCTCAAGCAATTGTTCATTTCAGTACTATACATGGGAACCAGCTGCTGCCCTTTAAATATATAAAAAGAAAACTGAAGCGTGGTTAGAAAATGGTCAGTCGCAATGTACTGTAATTTATGTGTAATTCGAATGATCCTTTAACCTAATAATTCTTTAATCCTTTAATTGAATAAGCTTTGAATTTATGAGCTAAAGTGCCTGTATTGTTTGGTCTAAAATCCCCCCCCTCTCCCATAGTTTAAGTGATTATTTAAGATTAATTACTTATGCATTTCAGTTTTCAGTAGCCCTTATCATATTTCTTGCATTGTATTGATACTTGTGAATACATGATTGTAAATTGTTCCTGAAACTGATGTAAACTCATTTTAAAGTAATCTTTAACCCGAAAACAGTTTAATGTATATTTCATAATGTACAGGGCTATCTTTAAAGTAGTCTAAAATTGCAAAAACATCACAATTGTATCATCAGGATTTAGAACAGAACCATACAACAACACTGAATACAGATGTCAGCACATATTTGTTCTTCTTAGGGTTCTTAGTTGATACAATTATTCCTTGGTCCATTTGTTACTGTTTACAGGTTTCAAAATCAAAGTATATGTTAATGCAATCTGTCACTTACATTGTTGGTGATGTAGTTCCAGGAAGAATACGGTTTTGTATAAATAAAAATGTCCCTAATGTGCTGCAAGTGAAAAGAGATGAACAATGTATGAAGGAACAATGTCAAATGACAGTAATCCAAATCAGTGGCACACTCATCTGTCTGTCTTGTTCTTACTTCTCCATTTGGACTATAATTAGAAAAGGAAGTGGTTTTTGGTGTTCTGTTCGATGCTGTAGCTGGTCATGCAGACATCTGTTGTGCAGGCTATAAAAAAGTTGCAGCCATCCTAAATACTCACGGAGTAGCTTACTTAGGTTAAAATAGTTCTAACTCATTGATCATTAACTCTTTTATTTAAGGTTATTAGCCATTTCTGGCTTTAGTTCTGTGAGTAAAAATAACATCTACAAACAGTGCCCCCAAAACAACCCACAATCTGCATGACACCAAAGTTAGAAATTGCATGATTTTAATATAAGCAGTAAAGCTGCAATTTGCACAATTCTTTATTTATTGAAATAGTATAGCCTTTAAGACCTGTGACAGGTCTCTCTTTTTGGAAAGGAACATGCTGACATGCTATGTCATCTCTTGCATAGTTTATAATAACTTTGTCTTCTCACCGGCGTCCACAGATGTGGGGTTTGGTGACATGGTTGGACTAAACATGCATACGGCCGTTTTCTTTATCTACTTATTTCTGTCCAAACCACAATTTCTCATAGATGACATTAATTATAGTCCATGTTTAATGTCACGTATAATAAGACAAGGCCTTTTGACACTTCAGTCACGTAATACCACATGTGGTGGAAAATGGTCCACAAAACAAGTCACGCACATAAAGCAGTGATGCAAATATGTAAAAATCCCTGTTCAACATCTGTTCATTGAGCAAAATACACAATATCATTGATTGCAAGTGTATTTATTTTATAAAGTTCCCCTTCTTGTTTCCTCTGTAACTGTAAGTTCTTTTCCTGTGTGATTTATGGTCATTTCTGCTGTGTGTCTGCACCTGCACTTGTAACTTGTTTGATTTGGCAAGTTGCCTCATCCCTGCATATGACACTAGCAACACGCAAGACAGGAGCTAACAAACTCATTTAATCAATCAACACCCTCCATGCTCCAATTAGCATCTGTTTTGCAGGTATTGATAATAGCCTGGAGTGCATAACACTGCTGGTCAATCTGCTGTGCTTTTTGTTATCAAGGCAATGACACCAAAAATTAGTTCTCATCAACATGACCATTGTTATAATAAAACGGATAATAAAAATGTATAATGAAATAATAATATTGGACAGAATGTTGTTATTCAGTCAGAAGGGTGGAGATTACATGTGTACACACCGGTCATAAGTAGTGTTATAAATTACAGTGGCTGACTTCTAAAATGCAACTAGTTAATGTGCTGTTGTACTACACCACATAAGTTACTTTATTTGCAAGGCACTGTCATTCAAAGTCAGCTATCTTTCATCACATTGGTAGTGGCCACAGACATTGAATAAATGCACTGAACATACGGTTTTAGATTTGTCTGAAGAAAAAAAAGTAGTTTGGGGCCTGTGTTGAAGAGAAAAACATTTCAATAATTTTCCAATGCACAATTCTTACTTACAAAAAGGACCCAATTTAGATAACTCTGAGTGTTTATTCAGCCTCTGCCCTTGATGCTGATTAAAATTGATGAAGTGAAAATAGAAGGATGACTTAATCTCAAAAGCCCCACACATCTTCCCCTGAGTGATGGAAAGTCCCATTTGTCACTAACAACGTTTACAGTTTAGGCATAGGTTTTATTAGTATAGCACCTTTCAACAACAAGGCAATTCAAAGTGTCAGTGTACATAAGCAGAAAGGCATTAAGAAAAGATAGAATACAAGGCAATAAAATAAGACACGCATTATTAGAATAAGCCAGTGACTCAGGGGTAAATTTAATGCTAGTGTTAGAGTGGAGAGAGTGGGAGAGTGGAGAGTGAAGGAAGGAAGACTGGTTGTCAACATGTCAGTCTCACTTTGCCAGACCTTCCTCCACAGCGCTGCGGAGGAGGGTCTGGCTATTCCACACAGGATTCCGGGATGGACGAAAAACGTGCTCTGGTTTATTGGCATTTTCTTTAAACCAATCACAATTGTCATGGGCGGTGCTAAGCACCGGGCAGAGCCACGGTGCCTCTGCAAAATAGCCTCGGGAAAGAACTTGTTTTGGTGGAACGTGTGTACGTTGAAAAGTTGTTTTAGTCGTGCAACAGAAAACTCTGATTGGACAGATAGTCTAGCTGGCTGTCTGGATTTACCCTGCAGAGATCTGAGGAGCAGTTAACCAGAGTCCTCAGAAATCCACCGGAGTTTAAAATTCCAATACAATGAAAGCGGAAGGTAAAGGACATCCGGCTGAAAAGAGTGAAATTCCGGCAGAATTTCCTACGGCACCGGAACAATCCCGGAAGTGGAACGTCGTGGATATATACTATCAACATGCTGACGTTGAAGCTGCGATGTTTTGTCTTTGTCCCGTCGCCCCCAGAACAGATTGAAGTTATCAATACAATTGATCCTTTTATCAGACCGCCGGCTTTGCTGAGCCATGTTTTGCATCCTAAGAGTCTGCTTAACTTGTTGATCCCTCTATTGACCGTTGGCAGTGGTCCACTAATAAAAAACTGGGGCCCCAGTTTGTCCAGACAATTAAACAGCTCAACTAAATCTTCAGATCACGGGCCCCTACATGTAGAATAATTGGATTCATTTTGAAGTACTTACTCATCACTTGAATTTTCTCTTATTTTCTAAAGTTGGCTGAACTGAATCCATAAATCTTGCCCTGTGTGGGAGACCAGTCTTAGAGCTGAATTCTGATGAACTAACTCGCCAGCAGAAGACATTGGCAGGGTGTTGTTGAGTTCAAAAGACTTCTCCAGCTCAAATTTACTTGTCTCGAGCATGGCAATCTTCTGAAACAATTTATGACAGTCTGTGCACTTTATCAATTGTGATGAGCAGAGAGGCTGTCATTAGTACACTAGGTTCAGTGGTGGAAGACGTATTCAGATCCTTTACTTAAGTAAAATTAAAATACTTCACTGTAAAAATACTCTGTTACAAGTAAAAATCCTGCGTTGACAATGTTACTTAAGTAAAAGTATGTATGTATCATCAGGAAAATGTACTTAAAGTATTAAAAGTAAAAGAACTCAATGCAGAAAAATCCTCACATATTAGAAACGATCCAAACAGTTCTGTGTTAAATGGTCTAATCATTTCAGCTGGACTTCTAGGTCTGTAGATTTTTGGGTAGTTTAATTTGTAATAAAACATCGTATTTTATAAACCCAAATTTGTTTTGTGTGCAAAAATCTTAATTTGTAACTAGTAACTAAAGCTGTCAGATTAATGTAGTGGAGTAAAAAGTATGATTTTTCTCTCTGAAATGTAGTGGAGTAGAAGTAGAAAGTGGCATGAAAAGAAAAGTAAGTACAAGTAACTCAAATTTGTACTTAAGTACAGTACTTGAGCGAATGTCCTTAGTTACATTCCACCACTGACTAGGTTACTGTTTGGCTAGTGTTAACATTGAGGGCTACAGAAGGCAGGTCAGAGTAGATAATCTCAACCCAGAGTTGTCATAAGTTATCTTTCCCAATGTTATAGTGTAGATGGAGAGGAAAAGTACATGCATTGGTTCTGCACATATCAATATTCCTCAGGCCCAGAATTCGTAACAGCACATAACAAAAACAAACAAATGACTAATTGTTATTTGCTTTGATTGCTATGCAGGGAAGAAAGGACATTCTGTGTCTGGCCTCCCAGTTTCCTCTTACCAAATGCTGGTCATGAGCTCCAGTACCAGTCGGAGTCAAAGAGCTTTTGGTTGCAGCCAATCAGCCAATGCATCATCAGCCAGGATATAAGGTCCTTTCTTTTCTGCTGGATTGATACCAGTATGCAGAAATCAATCCATAATTCTTCCTAGTCATTGCCACACTTTGGATGCATCCTTTTCGATTAAAGGTTTCAAGGACTAGATGCAAGCAGCATTCATCATTTTACTGACAGCTCCCAAGGCTTCATATTAAAAACTTTTGATAGTCATGGCTTAAAAGCTGCATAAGCACAAAAGTGAGAAAAACAAGGCAGAGAGCTTTTTTTTAATGAAGCTTATAAAGCATAGCCTATGCCAACAGTCCATACTGTTCTGCTATAGACTACAACTATGGATAAATGTGGATCAATAAAATATCCAAGCCAGATTTGGACAATGCAGATGCAAGCAATCTTACATACTTAACGGAGTACTAGTGAATCCGTTTCGAACCAGATAATATGCTGCTATGCAGAGATGTCTTCCTAAATGCACTCTGAATCATCCCCCCCCCATTATTTCTGGAACAGCTTCAGACATTTTAGCTGACAAACTCACAAGTTCAAGCGTTTTCCAGATTTAGGAGATCGTAGCTCATTTTCCTGTTAGCTGATTCAGCTGTTCTAGGTTAAAGAATGATTACTCTTTCACACCTGAACATTGCATAAATACACACATGAAAAAAGCATACCATGCCACAAAAAAAGATATGAGCAAACTTCATGTAAAATGTGCACAGCCGTTATAAAAACAGCCCAGTTCAGAACACAAAGACTGAAGATGACTATTACTTTCTGTTGGGTCTTTATGCCATCTAGAGGCAAACTGAGATTTTAAACATTACACAGCTGCTACAAGCTTCTTCGTAACCTACTCAAATGAGCTTCAAGGTTCATTGACATTGGAAAGAGAACTTTGACAAAACTTTCTTTGTTATATGGTTTGCAGCGGATAAACTTTTCAAGCAGGACCTTTTATGAAACCTAAGCCTGATGTGTGCTCGTCTTCCTACACATTCCAGAGTTGTGCCTTTTCATTTTCATAACATACAGCCTTTTCACTCTTCTTCCTACAATGATCTTTCTAACTTTCCCCATTGATTGGTTTGTAAAATCTAGAATTATTGTTGTAAATGCTTTGAATCCACATATGCATGTGCTGCCCATCTTTGTCCCAGTCTTAACAATTCTGACTTATAATCCATATTCTATTTTTTCTTGGATAAAGCCAAATCAACTCTGCATAATCACAAAGTTGCATATTTTTTATGGCATTTCTTATGACCGTCTGCATTTTTTCTCTTTTTATAAAACTGAAATCTCAGTAAAAGCTCACGATTCTTTTGTTTTTCTACACTGTGCACACCCAGTGTACGTAAGTGAAATCCAACAACTGGAACTAGAACGTACTATCAAGCATTTACAAATCTTGTTTGGAAGTGAGAAACAAAATTAGTCTCAGGATACATCAGTTATACTGTAGCCTCATACTGCCAGGAATGCAATAACTGCATTGCAACAGTAAAATAACTGTGTCCACTCTATTGTTACATGACAAGCCTCATTTTATTGTCTTTCATGGATGAAAACAGAAACTGCGTGTACAGAATGGTAGTCACATGCAATACAAAAATATGAATTTTTACAATAACATAAAAAAACATGTATTGGCCCATTCTAAAAAAAATGTACAGCTTTTATACAGTATTTTATACATGAAAAAAATATAAATATATATACACATCTGTAATAGCCATAGCAGTACCTATTCAAAAATTTCGTGATGTATTTTACATATAAAATGTTTATACAAATATTAGAAGAATCATGTTAATTTGCTTTACATTAAATAATGTATGTACATTACATACCATTGGATTTGCAACACAACATTTACTGCAGTCTTTCACAAAAACCAACCCTATGTATTCCAACACGGTACGCTCACTCAGTCACACACGACACATAAATACAAGCACTCCAACTGAAGCCAGCAATCACAAACAGTATACACAAGCGCGCACAAGAGGTAATGTTTTAGGAAGATATAGGACACTTGCGCCAGGTTCCTGATTTATATATATTTTTTGAGCAGATAATGAAGTCACTCAACTTCTTGAAAGACAGATCTTTCTAAATAACTCATATTCTTATAAGGTGCACTTTACACAATGGATGGACATTATTATTTAAAGAAAAGTCTTAGAAATAGCCAGCATTATTCTATTCCCATATGGATTGTGAATGATGAAGGGAATATTTCACCTGTGTCTTTTCATTTCAGCTGTTGTTTAGCCTACAGAAGTCTTCATCAGTGCCCTGTTTTCAAATGCATCCAATAAACAGTGAATTTACCAGGTTATACTCCAGAAAAACAACAAACAAGTGAGCATATCACACTGTCCAAGCCTTTGAGACCCTCCTGAAGGAAAAAAAAAAATAAAAAAATCACTGCAAATATGACTATTCAAAACCAAACTAAACAACAACAACAACAATAACAAAAAGAGTTCATGATTATTTTTTTTCTCCTGTTGACAAAGTGCATATTGTGTCTAGACATGGGCTGGTGACCATCTCCGCACATGCCATCACGCAACCATTAAAAGCTGAGAGAGGAGCAGAGAGGCAGTTGGTTCGAGCATGTCACTCAGCCTACAAACGTGTGTAAACCTCTCAGGGAAAACACAGATAAATGAATTGGTCCATTTGGTGGTAGGGTCCATTTTATGTCCAGCAGAGTGTGTGTGTGTGTGTGTGTGTGTGTGTGTGTGTGTGTGTGTGTGTGTGATTTTCAGAGAGAAAAAGAGCTGTGTGGTCAGGGCCCCGGCGAGAACAACCACATCACAGCAGCACAGAGAAGGTGAGCAGGCTGAGAACATGGCAGCCATCCGCAGGCACTGACCACAGCACACCAATCAGTCTCAGCACAGACACCACAAGTTATTCACAAGTCCCCAAGCAACATTACAGAACAAAACCAAAAGGAAGGCAAAGAGATATTAGACCAAAGGAGGGAAAGCGTGAAGGACGACAGCTGTGCCCCCCCCCCATTGCCACACCTCGCTTCAACAAGCCACTCTTCCCAACAAGAAAACGCAACGGTTAGACATGGAAGATCAGACTGCGGATTAGTGGAAGCGGTGTCTGTTTCAGGCAGAGGCAATGCTTTGATCAATCCTGCAAGAGTTAAGGATACAGGAGCATGCAAGGCAGACCCAGGCTTTGTTTTGCATTGCTTATGTTTCAGAGTGACTGCTTACAACCTAGATTAGACAAGAGAAAAAGAAAAGAGGGAAAAGAGCAAAAGGAAAACACAAACGTTAGACGGTTAGTGAAAGTGTAACAGCTTTACAGTGGAGAAAGCATCATTTGAAAAGCAGCAAGACATTACACACACATATATTAGTTAAAGGACATACACTACATAAAAACAGGTCAGGCTGTGTGAGTTCAATCAACAAATTGTTTTAAGATTCATTTCATCATTTTATGACCAAGCGGACCTATTAAAGTCATTTGTATTTGCATTGAACTATATAGGATTGATAGTGAAGCCGTTTACTACGGGTTTAAAATATGGTTGCTTGACGTCTTGGAAGTTCGTAAAAAAGAAGAAGCAGCAAATCATAAATAAGAAGCGGAAAAAAGTAAGAAACTTTTGTGAAAGCAAAGTTGTAATGAAGTCATGTAAACAAATGTGTAGATGGCGAGTAGCAAGAACTGAAAAAGCTGGTCTGCTTAAAAAGAGAATGAAATCCATTCTGGTGTAGAAATGCACAGTATTACCACATACATATGGAGATGACAAAGTGTGAGAAATCATTTCTAAATGTTTTTTTTTTTTCTTCCAGATTTTCTGGTCATGACTTTTTAGGTCCAAACTTTCTCCCACATCTAGTTTTTTGTAGGCATTCAACCATACCTGTCAAGTATTTTGAAAATAAGGGAATTTTTTTTTTTTGTGCCTCTAGCCCGCGCTTGTGCTTGGCGGATTTCTTGTGCTGACATACATCATTCCTTCCCCCGTGTGAGATGCTAAAGTCGCAGTTACAAAACTTACAAAACGCGTGACTGTCCCCCACCCTGCTCCTCTTCAAAAAAGTAAATTCGCTGTCCCATTGATTGTGGTATTTACGTGAGGGTTTTGAATTTTTGGCAGGAGTGCCTTCCGTCTCGGTCGTAGCATCCATCATCCATCTGTTTTTTTGTCTTTTTTCCCCGCGTTGTCACTCATCATCTGACCTCACACACTAACCTCGCGACAACTGCCACCTACAGTACCTGTAGTAGGCTACTGCAGGTGGCAGTTATTGCGAGGCTAATGACAGAGCTCAGATTGGGAATGTTTGTTTTTTTCACTCCGCCCGGGGCTCGGGGTATTATTATTTTTTAATAACGCAGGTTAAAATACGGGAGATTTACGGGAAAATACTAATACGGGAGGACGGCGGGAAAGAAGGGTAAAATACGGGACTTTCCCAGCCAAAACGGGATACTTGACAGGTATGGTTCAACTCCATTTTTACTTGGTTATTTCACACTTTGGACAGCAAAATGGCCTGTATTTATAGCTAGATGAAAAGTGAGAACAAAAAAATTAATTAACTGAGGGATCACACAGTTGACCTCTTCCATGTGATGTTTCTCGCAAAATTACGGTTGTTTAACAGACGCACGAGGACAGAAAAGAAAACAAATACAATTTATCACTTTATATTAGCTTGGATCTCTCTTATAAGTATTACGCTGATATGATTACAGTTATTTCCTGTAATACATTTTTCTGTCAAAAAGGCGCCATTTCCGTCGTGAGGCAATTGTCAAGAGTGTTGTGTGACAATGAATAAATTCACACTTTACAATTCACATTTACACATACAGTATAGACCACACAGTTCACATTTCATAAGAGAGCAAGCAACAGCAGAGCTGAGAAGAGCTATGCCTTGGTGCAGTGACAGAGCGTATTTAGGTCACGTGCGATGGTGAACAGAAATGATGAAATACTTTACCTATTTAACTTGTGTTATTTTCAAAATATATCAAACAAATATTGATTTACGAATGTCATTTATAAATAACACTCAGTAACTCTAACTTCTGAAGGCTTCAGTCCCATATTGTTTGTAGAGTTTGGAGCCAAAGACTAATAAGAGCTTCACCGACAAGCCATTGTACCACAAGGAACCAGAAAATATACTATAAGAACTAAGATATATATATATATATTTTTTTTTTCCCCCCACATGTCCAGTGTCTTCACATCGTCCATTATTTCTGGATACCTACTCTGCAGATTTCCAGAAGTGTCCAGGGTGGGAGAGCCTGCGGTTGAGTTTGGGCAGCTTCTCAAGCATGTCGGCCAGCTGGGTGAAGGTGGGCCTGTCTCTCAGGTCGTACGCCCAGCAGGCAGAGAGGATCTCCTGAGACGACAAACCACTGAGTCAATGCACCTGGCAACCCACTGAGCCATGCACTCACTTAGGGCTGGGACCAAACGCTTTTGACCCGATTCCATTCTTTCACCATACATGGGTGCTGATTGGATTTGTATTGCGATTTTCATTTATTGCGATTCTAGAAGTATTGCGATTCGATAGTATTGAGTATTGTGATTTTCTTTTCCTTATTTAACAAAAAAAAAAGTTGAATAGTACACTTCTAGAGACAATATATCATTAAACATTTCTAAAAACAGATTGTTTTCTAAGAAGAATGCATATCACATGTCAGTCAGTCAGTCTGACATTTATTTCATTTGTACATAACATGGGTATTCTGCATTTTCTGCTTTTGTTCCATTTTGCTGGAAATGGATATGATGTAGTCGCCGTCAGCGTTACCGTATAAACCCAAAAAATATTTAGGTGAATCGTTGGTTAAAAAATACATAACAAATATTGATTCTAGGGAAAGATTTTAAAAATCAGGATACATTCGATTTTCTATTTTTTTTTCCACCCCTACCCTCGCTGGACTGGCTGACTATGAATATGATCGATATAAAAACTTTTGCAACATCTTCACATCTCTCCATCACTAGAGCACGGCTGAGGATTTGCCACTATTATACAAGCAGAATAACATTTTCTTAAAGACTGACACAATTGTGCTTGTGTTTGAACTCACAGTGACCTCCTTGCCGAGGCTGATCTCCGCCAAGACCTTCTTTATGCCCTCTCCGCTCCCCACCTGCCAGATGGTAGCTTCCACATGCTGGTTGGTGATTGGCCAGTCCCTAGCTTGAAGCTCATACCAAATGGTGCTTAAAAAGGGAAAAAAAGAATAAGCATGATCATTCTGTGAAATGGTAAACTCTCTCAGTAAAGTAAGCTCGTTTTAGTCACAAACAGGTGTGACAAGAGTAGGTCTCCAGAGCTTAAACTAAGTTAACAAAGATGAGTGTGCAGAACTTACCCAAAGGCGTACACATCTGCTGCGGTGGAAAAAGGAAGGCGGTCCTCGTTGTTACCTGGGCTCATCCTGCGCACAATCTCTGGTGCGAGATAACAAATCCAGCCATGTGGAAGTTTGAGTTTGTTTTCACGCCTGGAGAGGGTACACATTTGTCATTAACAAATCAATGGAGTGGAAAATCTGAGTGAAGAGATGCATTAAATGGAATGGAAAATGCATTAACTAAATGCAGTCCATCTCCAACTTCTGTCTACAAAAGCTATTCATGAAACCATACACAAAGGGAGTATAACATTAGCAAGCTGTGTGTTCAAAATGTATTATAGGGTGTGCTGGAAAGTATTCAGCTTTTAAAATCAGGAGAGTTCAGCATTTGAAAAAGGGAAATACCTGCAGGACTGGAGCCACTGTGGACTGCAGCAATTATTACAAATCACTGGACTTCCCAGGTAATAGCAGTGTGGTGTGAAGAGTACTTTGGCTGAGGTTTTTAAGGCCTCTGGAGTGGCGTTTCTTACCTCCCCTCCTGAACAACTCCAGAGATCCCAAACAGCCCAAAGTCTGTGATTATGACTTTATTGGTATCATGAAAAACGTTCTTTGACTTCAAGTCTTTGTGAACAATGCCTTTAGCGTGCAGATAGCCCATTCCCTGTGTCGGAAGACAAAGTGACAGTTTGAGTCTTTTTGCTGTGGCATTAGTTTTTCATGCACATAAAGATTTGGTCTGAATTGACAACATACTCTTGGGAAATTAATTCTATACAAAGAAAGCAAAAAGGAAACATATTTCAAAAATAGAAAATGATTTAATAAACAATATCATTTCAATATATTTGGCTTTGTTATATTACAGATTTCCTGTTTCTTATAATGAAAGTCAGTTTGTGGACATGAAACTTGGCTTCATCAATGAGAGGTTTGAATACATACTGAAGAAAAAGAAAATACCTTTACAATCTCCTGAGCAATTTGTCTTGTCTTATTAATATCCAAAGTGTTCTTAGTGTCTCGAACGACTGAATACAGTGTCCTCCCTTTGCAGAAACTGTGGGGAGAGAGAAGAAAAGAATCAATTCAAGATTAAAAAAACGTCTTCAGGTTAAAATAATTTCAGAGTAGGGCTGCTCGATTATGGAAAAAAAATCATAATCACAATTATTTTGGTCAATATTGAAATCAGGATTATTTAACACCATTACTCATTGACTTTTGGAAAGAAGTTGCAATTATTAAATTAAAAATCAACAGTGAAAACACCTTAAACTGTGAAATTTCCCTTAATACTTTAAACTTCTTTTCATTAAGTACACTAGACAAAATAAGAGTTTATTTGCAAAACGTGATGTGCAAAATAATCGTTTTTTCTCGATTACTCGCTAGGAGCCGAAATCGTAATAACTCAATGAGCCCCATTTCAGAGGTGCGTTTGATATTTCTGCTCTCACCTGGTGATGATGGCTAGGTGGGGCGGAGCCATGCAGGCCCCCATGAAGAGGACCACATTCTCATGCCTGGTCTGTCTGTAGTTCATCACCTCCTTCTTAAAGAGCTTCAGATGGTCCTGATTGTTCCCATCAATCTCAAGGAGTCGGATAGCTACCTCGCCGTGCCACCGACCCTTATGCACTTTGCCCCAGCGGCCCTGCATTAACAGACGACAAGCACAAGTGCCTATGATACATATACTATTTTTTTTTGTGATTAACACTTTTTATTATTTTTTAACAACAAACGAAACATACAACTTACAATATGAACACACCCCCCCCACCTTCGTCATCAGCACCCACCCAGACAAAAATCAAGAAAAGATGACATAGGACTGTGTGCACTACAATATTTCAGACCATTCAACAAAACAGACAATAAACCATAAACCAAATAAACATATGTATAAATGACCATCATAGGCGTCTCTCCCCAGCGGTTTATCTGTGTTTTAAGCCCCCAACGTCTCCTTCCAGGCAGCGCTGCCTGGAAGGCACTAGGATTAGGCAATGGTTATGGTTAGGGTTAGGGTTAAGGTTAGGTGTAGGGCTGCAACTAACGATTATTTTCATAGGTGATTAATCTGTTGATTATTTTCTCGATTATTCGATTAGTCGTTTGGTCTGTAAAATGTCAGAAAATGGTGAAAAATGTGGATCAGTGTTTCCCAAAAGCCCAAGATGACATCCTCAAATGTCTTGTTTTGTCCACAACTCAAAGATATTCAGTTTACTGTCACAGAGGAGAGAAGAAACTAGAAAATATTCACATTTAAGAAGCTGGAATCAAAGAATATTTACTTTTGTCTTAAAAAAGTGTCTCAAACCGACTAATCGATTATCAAAATAGTTGGCGATTAATTTAAGAGTCGACAACTAATCAATTAATCGATTAATCTTTGCAGCTCTAGTTAGGTGCCTTGAAGTCAACGGTCGCAGCGATGCCTGGAAGGAGACATTAGGGGCTTAAAACACCATTGAGCTCCCCAGCGCAAAGCTTCTTAGGGGCCCTCCAGAAAGTTCAGGTCCTTTCCCCATAGACATCCAACCTGGCAAACCGTTTATATGACAATATTTTCAAACGCTGCGACCCTAGCCATCCCACAAGCCCACTCCTGGATTGTCAGCACCCCTCCATTCTTCCATCCTCTTAAAATAATCCTGGCCTGGCTATCATTAAACTAGTCTGGACCCAGCTTCTAATTTGCTTATCCATCCTGCTTGGAATTGACCCATCTCCCAGAACAAATAATCTTGGGCTGAATGGAACCTGGGTCCCTGCAATCCGACATAGGTTATTATGATACATATACTATTTAACATATAGGTCAGATTTCTCACCTTTCCTATGAGTTCTCCGAGGTCCAGCTG
Organism: Sander vitreus; assembly: GCF_031162955.1. NCBI lineage: Eukaryota > Metazoa > Chordata > Actinopteri > Perciformes > Percidae > Sander > Sander vitreus. The sequence continues at coordinate 20,089,765 of NC_135867.1, forward strand.
CTCAAAAGGGATGTCCCACTCCTGCAGGTAGACGCTGGTCTGACTGGCCTTGCGTGAGATGGGGCCCTTCCACTGGTTTCCCCGAGAGCTGGGCAGATCATCCAGCTCATCGCACTCACCGTCTGAGCCCACGTTCATCCTCATGTCCTCTTCCTCATCTTCCCCTTCGTCCTCGTCGTCTTCTTCCTCATTATCGTCCTCCGCATCGGGGTCTTCATCTTCAACCTCAATTTCATCCTCCCCTTCCTGCAAGAGTGTGGCAGCGGCTTTGTTTATCTATTGTGCTTACTTACTGGCAACTTTCTGTATTCTTACAAATGTAGACTCCATTTCTACCGATATGAGAAAATGGCAAAAATGACATATAAAGCATCTGCATCTTCCTATTGGATGGTTACATACAGTATTTGGTCTTATGGAGGATGAGTCAATATATTCGATAAATGTGAGCCATCATTGACTTATAAGTATTATATTTTTGTCTCCAGCTCTGCAGTGATAACATGTCAGCAAGACAACACAGCACCAGCATCATCCCAACCAAACAGGTAAAACCTGATTTCAATAAACAAATGTCAGTGGAGCTATGTTTTTGGTCAATACAAAAGCAGAATATATAAATCCAGGATAACGGATATAGCGAGGCTTGACCTAGTCTAATATGAGAATCCTGGCTTGGTGCGTTTCACGAAGGCCAAGCCAGGCTGAGGAGGAGCAACTAGGTTGAGCCAGGCTCAAGTAATTCAGATAGATGCGCGTCCACGGCTTTCCTCAAAAGACCGCGAGGTCGATCACAGATTTACTGATGCCAAAATGGAGAATACGCATTGTACATATTTTATACAGAGTGAGCAGCAGCTTCTTGTGGAAGTATGATGACATGAAACACATTATTTGTATAAAAAGAAAAGAAACACGGCCGCTGTAATGAAACGGCGAGAGAAAGCGTAGCAGACGATCACGGACCGACTGAATGCGTAAGCAGCCTAAATATACATTAACTGACCACTGCTCTGAAATGAAACAGTCATAATCATTCCATTCAAGGATTAGGCTACTAATCATTTGCACAAATTAACAGTTGTACTCTTTGCCTTAAAAGTAAGCAGAAGATAATGTTACTCAGGAAATTTACCATGAAGATCAATTTTCTACAACGCTAGAATATGATGCGCAAATATCTCTTTCACTCTGTTCCTCTCTCTCTCTCATGGGCTAAAATATAAATGTCCTAAGTCATATTAACTTCCTCTGCTCGCTTTTAATGCAAAGTGTATAACTGTTCGTTTTTGCAAATGACAGTGACTCATTGAATGGTTTCAGTTAAGAGCAGTAGTTCATAAATGTATATTTTTATCATTCAGTCTGTCCGCTAGCCTATTATCTGCCACGCTTTTTCTCGCGTTTCTTCTTTTTTTTTTTATAGAGGATGAGTTTCCTTCTCTACATATTATATGCCTTGCTCCCTTGTATATATGGACATAGAAAATAAAGACACTGAAGAAATTGGACTCTAAAATCTAGAAACTATAAAAAGATAATTAAGTGATAAATTCCATGCACACTGTACACATGAATGGAACAGAGTATATTCATCAGTTATTTCCCCCCCAGCAAAATATAAGGTCAAAAACCACTGAGGTGTCCTCTCCCTGTTGTTACATGAATGTACAGTAGCCTACATCACCAGATAGTTACTGGTCCAGTGAACTAAGACTATAATTTGGGAGGATTGTACAATTAGGATATGTTCTTTAAATTGTACAATCCTCCCAAATTATAGTCCCAGTTTACTGGACAACACAATTTGTGTGCTAAGAATGCCAAATACAATGCACATGGAAGCAGAACAAACATGATCCTTATTGTTAAAGAATTTAAATAAAATGAATCAACTAAAATAATTCAAGGTGCATTGGTCAGCTATAGAAATGTACAGCGTTGTATGTATTGCCCTTAGTAACAGACTTCATTTAAAACACATTTGAAATTGTATCAGCCTTTTCTAATCATCTCAACAACTGCCATAATATATTCATAAAACTTCTAACAACAATATGAACAGCAGTCTTCATACAGCAATATAACAGTAACAATGACTGTCACATGAATAATTATTAAAAAAAAATAATGGTCACAAGTTTAAATAATAACAGTACTTAAAGGAACAGCAACATGCACCTGTTGTATTTTAATCCAGGCTGATAACAATAGGGTAAAACCACTGCTGGGTGATCAGAAAAGGCTCCAGGATTAAATAAATCCTGGCTGTTAGCCTGGTCGGGAGCAGGCTAAATGGGCCACAGGCCATTCATGTTAGAATGTTTTTACAAGAAACATGACTCTCTGGTTAGACAGCTGGGTTTTTTTTGTTTGTTTTTTACCTTGGTGCCATAACAAACATCCATTCAGAATGAGACAGTTTCTCTGTCATGATGATCTGGGTCAACATCACCATTTTTAGCTTTTAGCTTTGTCTGGTTAACAGACTATCTGAGTCTTTCGGTCTAGCAACTCATCTTATTTATATCTGCTACCTTTGATGGATGACAATAATCAGTGTCCAAACATCGAACAGAATGGGATGCAAAGATACATTTCAGAAATATGATTCTGAACAACCTCATTATACTGACGGTAAAACCTGTAGTTTCTGGACTGCAACATGTTGCAACTTTACCTCTTCATCCTCGTCTTCTACCAGCTCAGCATGTATGTCATCCGCTGATTGCTCTATCTCACTGCTGTGACACAGAAAATTGATATCAGAGGGGTAAAAACCAAGAAAAACTGTATTTAAAAAAAAAAAAGTTTTATTATATAAATGTCTTACACAGTGTCTTGGAGGACTTCAGGGTGCAAATGGGCATGACTGGAGACATCTGTAGAGAAAAATAAAATGGTTTAGGAAGGAATGAGAGGACAAAAACACTCTCTATTATGTTTTCCCCCCCGTTTTCCATTAGGAAGGCCTCATCCCACCACATACAGAACATGACTGCTCATGCAATTTCCCACTACCACCAGCAGATGGTGTCAGAAGGTTGTTAGGTGTCGACATGCAATCCTAGTGCTGGCACACAGTGAAAGATAGCTACAGTTAAGTGCTACAACCCTAAAAGCAAACATGCAGAGGACAGTACGGGGAATCTAAGGTTTGAAGAGTGGAACGATGGGAGAATAACAATGCCATGACACTTTGGGACCGTTAACTCACCGGGGAAGATAAACTGCTGTCTATGCTGAAAGTAACAGGCAGCTTTTGCACACAAAAAAAGAAGAGGGAAAGATCGACAAGCATGACAGGGAGAGAGACTCTTGGTTAGAGAAGCTTCAAATTAACAGAAAAAGCACAGTTGTTCTTCAGTGTTAATGTAATATATGGGTAGAGAGAGAGAGAGAGAGAGAGAGAGAGAGAGAGAGAGAGAGAGAGAGAGAGAGAAGGGTTGTTTGTGGCTCATACTATTAAATACTGTTAAACTGGAAAAGTGATTTCAGGAAAATAATCTATATAATTAGGAGAAATCAAGAGCAGAAATGTTAACATGCACATTTTAGCATGTACAGTATGTGTTTTCTGGATTTGTTTGCGTTTGTCAGGCTATCTGTACTCGTGGATTTCCACCTGTGTTTCTGTATCCAGGCATCTGGGAGGCTTACCTGGGAAGTTGAAACGGCTGTCCCGATGGCCTTTGGGCGAGGGGTTGGGTGGTGGAGTGGCGCTGGGAGGGTTGCTCTGCTGGAAGGGTGCAGGGGAAGAAGGTGTGGACGAGGTGGTGGAGGACGGATTGCTACTGGAGTCCAGCTGGTTCAGCACCGGAGGATGATCCTGGTGGGGTAGAGATGGATACAAACAATGATCAAGAGTTGATATTTAAGACTTTTACACTTTGTTTTACTTTCATTTTTACATTGTAGCAGTCGATGTGATTGCAAGGATAACCTGCTGGATTGTGTTATGGCAGAGATAAAAATTGCTTGATGGCACAACATGGGGTGAGCTTCACTAATGTTTTGAAAGGGCAGATGGCGAAAAAGACTCAAAAGCCGATGGCAAAATGACTTGCAGAACTATTTGTCTTTTATCTCCAAAACAAACACATGTAGAATTGGATCAGAGAGAGGTTTTCTGTGCGAATGTGGTCTTAATTTCCACATATACAAATGCTTAACCTGGAGATAAAACTCTAGTCTGGTATTTTAGTGGCAATCTACACTATGGCTTACCTAGTTTATTTCAAGGTATAATAGCTTGTAATTTCACAATGATTCAGTGATATTTTATAAGTCTACACAAAAGGAATAATGTTTGCTGTAATGCAGAACTCCTAAGCTATTTAGAATTTCTATTTTATTTTATTTTTTACCTTTTTTGTAATGGCCTTTGGTAGTGTTCCAAACTGCGGTGCTTCTGGCGGCCGGTCCACAGGGTTGTTTATGTCAGACGGAACAGACTCAGTCCTCCGAATTTTGGCAACTAGAAAAGAAATTGGAAATGTCACAATGTCTATGCAAAGTACATTGCGTCCATCGACTGCAGATTGAGGACAGAACAAAGCTTACTTGGTAGAAAGGAGATTCTGCAGGATGGGGCTTCCTTTGTGCATTTGTTGTGGCACTTTAACCTGCACAGATAGTAGGCAGAGTATCAGTATATGGCACCTGAAACAGTCTTAGTCCAGCTCCATGCACTCTCCCGGCCAAGGATTGAATCCTGTCAGAGCTCCTGTGTTTCCTTAATCTGCATTTCTAACATGCTACTGTTCTACTGTCTCAGTCAATAACAAAATCACGTAAAAGTTGATTGACGTACCCTTTAAAAAGAAATCGCTTAACTCACCGACAGTGTTTGCACTTAACCCCAAACATCATGTTCTTCTGGCACACCTGACATATCTGGGACAGCCAGGACTTGGTTGAAAACCTACATAAACGCATAAAGAAATGCTATCAAACCTACAATGACAAATCTAGCGTGTTACCTTTATAATGACATAAGCTTATGATAGAACAGTGTACGTGAGCAAAAGATCTACCTGTGTGTGACTGCTAGGCCGATGTCCCTCCTCACTGCTTGTGGGGAGCTGCGATGCCCTGCTACGTTATCTAACCAGGGCAAGAGAGAGAGGGAAGGACGGGAAGAAGGGGCGAAAGATCGGAGGAAGGATTAGGTTATGTCGAGGAAGACTTGGCATCTAATGACCCAGGTGGTTAATCACATAAAAAACTGAGCATTTAACAATTCAGATTTTGTCATTAGAACAGAGTCAGCCCACATTTGGGCTGTGATTCCCTCACATAGACATGCTTGAGATGTTCTATCACATTCAAGCTCTAATACAAGCACACACGCTTGCACACAAATGCATATGAAATAAAGAGTAATAACTTTTCAGAACCAATCAAACCATCTATTCTTATTCATCATGGCTCTTATTGGATAAACAGACTATTTTTGACACATCATACGTGCATATTCACCAAATAAATAAATGTACACAGGTGCATAACTCACTCTTAATGGTGCTGTGCTCCTCCAGGAGGGTGGGCGTGCCAGGCAGGGTGTAAGAAGCTGTGGTGGTAGCTGGGGTGACTCCAGGGGTGCGCGCTGACATGACGGGGTAACGAGAAGGCGAGTCCTCACATCCATTCCCGTTAACTTGCATATTCAGTAACAACTTATTCTTTTTAACACACCTGGAGAGAGGGAAAGCAAAACAAAAACATTGAATATCGGTAGGACTAGTATACTGGCAAAAACTAGACTGGGTGCTACAACAGGTCCGCAGCATCGCTTCAACACCAGACAGTACTGTATAGGGCAGGTTATGTAAGGGCTAGAGAGAGTACCTAAATAGCATTGGCACGGGATAGAAAGGGTGACAACCTTAACACCCAAACTGAACTCACAAGGACCGAAGCAGCAAGCAGTACCAGCTCTGTGGTTTATACAAGCATGGGAGTATTCATAAATGGGAAACTAATCAATTTGTCTAATTTTATCTGTTCAATCAGCTATCAGACGTCTGACTGTTTTCCCATTGCCATTGTAATATAACATACAGTGTACGAAGACAGGATAAATTAGCAGGATTGATTGATTGTGTGTGTGTGTGTGTGTGTGTGTGTGTGTGTGTGTGTGTGTGTGTGTGTGTGTGTGTGTGTGTGTGTGTGTGTGTGTGTGTGTGTGTTATGCTTTGGATCTATGACAGCTATATTTACTTCTGCTGCCTTTGCCAGTTTTTTTTTTTTTTCCTCTTTCACAAAAGCTTCCATAAACATACAGGATATTATGGATAAACATGTGGCTTGTTTGTGTATGTGCATCCAATCACAATAGAGAAAAAAAATGAGAGCGAGAGAGAGATTGTGTGTGTCTTACCACCTCTGAGCATTAGTCCTAGGAAAAACTTCCTGTTTTGACATGAGTCATAATCTCTGGGAATCTGTGTGGGGATTAGCTCTACTCATACAGCCGGAGCAAAGGAGCAACAGGCAGGATGTGAAAGGATGTGAGAGAGGAAGAAGGAAAGAGAGGGAATGTGAGTGTTTCTGAGGAAAGCTCTGCTTCTGTCCTGACACAGTGTAAGACTGAGGTGACAATGAGACACTGCAAACTGATTTTAGGGAAACTGCACCGGCAACTGTTTTCATCAGTAGGAGATAAGAAACATGAGGTTGCAAAAGTAACCCAATTGCCTTAATACCACCATAATCATGCTTGTTTAAACAGGCTACAGCACCCACTACTGCTATCTGTTCCCTTCATTTGTCCACTAGGTGTGGATTATTACAGGTTAATTGTCTAATTTTACAGAGCTCAAGAGTTTGGCCTTATACACATCGTATCCATCCGTATACAATTATGGCTGACATAGTGCTTGACAGTCGTCCTACCAACTGTCAAAAAAAATCAAAAGCGTTTTAATAAATTGACATTGGTATGAAACAGAAGAAGAAAAAAAACCTAATGATGCCAGTTTTGTTGTTAAATCAAATACAATTATGAATCCCTATTTATCCATCAAACTGTTGCCAATTAATTGTGTGTGGATCAATTAATCACTTCCACAATTAAACAAACTACTACTATACTACTACTGTATGTCAATGAGAATGAATCGTATTGCCTCATCTATTAGTAATGGAATAGCAGAATTTGCAGTAGACTCCAAACGAAAAATCTGCTAAAATTAGTTTGAGAAAGTTAACACAGCTTCTCAAATTGCTTAGATCTTAACAGGACATATGTAGTAGCATTAGAATCCTTACATTAGAAATATATAGAAATTGGATTCATCATACCCCACATAAGTAAAAGAACAAAGGAATCAAGGTGTAAACAGAAAATGAGACCTTAGGCTTTGATAATGCCTGCATAATATAGTTCGAAGAAGTGCAAAAACAATGCGAGCTAACTAAAAGATACTGTAGATCTCCTCTCACAGCACTTTCCTCCCACACTCCCCGATGCCCTGTGCTAAGAAAGCCAACAGTGGAACTCTGTTACAATTACAATGTGATCTGAGGATTCCCATCTAGTTCTATTCTGGCCTACTTCTGAAAATCTCTTGTCAGGGGTGAATTCTGCAAGAGTACGTTAGATTAAACAGCTTTCTGAGCACCTACTTGTTGGTGGGTGGGTCCTCGATGCGGTTGCCCAGCTGGGACTCGTGGCTTTTGCTGCGCGTCAGGGTGATGTTGGGAAGTAGATGCAGCACTTTGCGGGATGGAGGTGGAGGGGTGCAGGGGGGCTTCAGTCGGTGACGCCTCTTTGACGGCGGAGTTATGGGTGGGGTGGAAGTGTGTCCGTGCAGCCGAGCTGTGCGAGCTAAGGACATCGGGAAGGGATCTGTAAGAGGGCTTTCACTGTAGGAGTATGATGCCAGTGCCTCAGGCGTGGGCACCCCTGACACAGAGCCCGAGCGAGGATGAGGGAAGGTAGCGCAGGGGGTGGATGGAGTGGAATGGATGGCGGATGGGCGGGCGAGAGGTGAGGGACTGTGAGAGCGGAGTGGAGTTCCCAGGCTGGTTAGCTGGTCTGCAGTCAGTAGAGAGCCACTGTCCCTCCTTGAGGGCTCAGACAGCCGGAGACTGCCGTCGTCCCTCAGCTCGCCTCCTGGACGGCAGACAACACAGAAAAACACCATGAATAAAAAGAACGAGAAGAATACAATGTGATGCATGCTGATCACGGAGTAAACACATACCTGATTCAGTGGCACTCTTCAGACAGGAGAGGGCAGCACTGAGCCTGGCACATTCTTCTGAACTGGACCCAAGTCTTCGCAGTGTGTCCCTCACCTGAACACCTGACATCTGCAGTAAGGCATCCAGAGACAACTTTGCTTCCACCGCCTGCAGTGGAGCAATACCAAGAAAAAGAAAAGGGTGAGCGCTCAATAACTATATAATAAAGAGCGAGAACACAAGCAATATACATGATACATCAGTGGGAAACTCTGCAACTGGAAAAACAATCAGCAGGTATACCACTAAGGCGAAATCAGTTACAGTGTATAAATAGTCTGCAGGCTGTTGGTGATTATTTGCTAAATCTTCAGAAACAAGATTTATATAAATCTTCTCCTGTATCTAAAACTTAACACCATAATAAAACTGATGACATTTGTGCCACAGGAGAAAGCAAAGAGACTCTGCTTGAAGTCGTTAAAATAACATCTATAAAAAAAACTTGTGTTGTAAGTTTTCTAACACAGCAGTGGTCTTAACACCATGGCTGGTAGCAGGCTGGAAGTCAACATTAAAAGGGCAGCTTGTTACAGTATTAAATAGGTCACACAAACCCTTTGACTTGCTCTGTTCCTGGAAATCGGTGGTAATCCTGTGTGTTTGTGGCATTTATCATACCGCTTCTTCCACTTATATGGCTGTGCAGATTATTCTGTACTACAGATGTGGTATGTGCCTGTATTAGAAGGTAGTAGTAAACACAAAAGACAGGACTTGGGCCCAAAATCTGTAGGAGGTCAAGATGTTGTGCAATATTGTCTATGCAATATTTGTATTCTTCTGTTTGAGAGTCAGTTGTGTTCATTCAGATTCAACCAGGATTTCCTAAGTAACACATGTATGCAATGGATGAAGTAAAGCGCTGCCTTTAGAAAAAAAGTGATCACTGCACAGGGGTGAAGGAAACAATGACAGCAGCTAACAGGAAGACAACAGACATCACACAAAACAACATTGTGCACGTAGAGGAGTTCCTTTTGAAAGGCAAAATCAGAGTGGGAGGCAGTCTGAGTAGCACTGGCAGGCTACAAATTACGAAAATAACACTCAGACAAGACACAGATACATGGCTGCTGGGACTGAATACACTGCAACTTGGTTTGACTTGCAATCACATTTTCCCCCAAGTAGATACAGGTCATTATGTGACAACATGCAAACAACTAGTAATTGACAACTTATCAAATTAGACGTTATAATGCGAATCGACTCTTTTATCGCACAATGAAGAGAGTGAGAGAGAGAGAAAGAGGGTACTGAAGGAGCGTTTTTTAACTAGTAGACAGTGCTCAAAATCAGCAATGAGATTAGAATAATGAAACACGCCTTTTCACACTGAACTGTGTGATTGTGTATCTGTAGTTAACAAATATAAGACATTTTCTAGCAAAAATGAATTTAAATATAATTGTACCTTTGATCTAACATTGCTTGATAGCCATTTAGTTAAATAGTAGTTTGAACATCAAGTAAGGACCTTTATTAAAAGGAAGATCCCTTGCTAGTATGCCATACATGTAAGAACAATTCTTAAGCTAATTCCACATATTCCCACATCAGTTTCCTCTCATTTCCATTGGTTATACAGTATGCACACCACAATCAGAATAGTTTGAGTAGAATAGAAAAGAATAGCTGAGGATCAGGGGGTTAAAGACAGAAACTGAAGCTGTGTGGATACAGAGCTACAAGCCTGAGATATTTACTGTTTATTTTATGTTTTGTTACTGAGCCAGTAGGCAAAATGACAGGACAAATGTCATCATGGATCACAGAAGGAAAATAGTGGAGATAGTCTTGTGAGTTTAGAATGTTTTTCTGACGTGGGAAGTACACAATTGCTTATCAGTCAGGTTAAACTCTGACTGAGAGGACAAACACTGATCACAAAACTAAGGCAACCTCCCACACTCATGTGTACACTGTAAGCAAAAGAAAACACACACACACACACACACAAGTGTGATGTAATGTTCAAAAGTGGCTGTGGGCCCTGTGCTCCCCTCCCACCTACTCACTCATAATAACATTACAATTTAAGCACCATGAACAGCATAGCTTGCATACATGGCTACACTACTGCGGGCCTCCTTGATACAGTATTATTGGTCAGTATTACTATGTATGTGTGCACAGCCATTAACATTACATGGTTATTGAGCACATATTAAGCCAAGTGGGTTTTAGTTCATATGGTCCCCTTACTGTTTGGCATTTTAGAAGTCTTCAGGATATAATACTCACATTTACATACTGTAGAGAGACATATAACTGATAATAAACTTTTATCTTTAAGCCATATAAAAGATTCAATGAGGCTGCTTAGCAAAGCCACAGGCATCATTATTTAGTTACAGAAAGACAAACATGACCATTTAAGCCACTATGGCATCCACATGCTTGATTAACAATATGTAATATTTCACTGTATGTTGCAGCATGGAATCAGAAAGGTTGGATTCCAGGTTATAAAAAAAAAAAAAACTAAAAAAAAACTAAATGTAATCAATGTAATGTTTTTGGACCAGCCATTCCATATTGGTGATGCACTGTAGAACTCTCAATCTAATAATGTTTGATCTAAATGGGTCCTCAACAAGCCATGACGGGTTTACATCTTTTTGGGAAAGCCCAGTTGGTATACAACACATACAAATAAGCACTTTTACTATAAAAAAATATATATTTTAAAGTGGAAGGTGCTGAGTTTTAAGCTGAAAAGCAAACAGAGCACTCCGCATGATTGATATGACTAAGCTGTAAACAGAAGACATATAAATCAGATATGGAAAAAAGGCAGTAAAAACAAAACAAAAAGTGTGCACAAGCTTGGGACATATTAAAGAATAACAAGTGCAGAGAGAATTAAAATAAGCAGGTTACGGTACGGTCGCAAAACAAAGACAAACAGACAAGAACAATACAAACACAGAGTAGATGAGAGGGATTTAAAGAGTTAACAGCAGCGCAGGAAGCAGAGCCGGTGAAAAGAGAGGAAATTACAACTACATTAAACAAATCATGTGGTGGAATGAGAATCGCACTAAACTTGCAAAATAAGGAATTTAATGCATTTTATTTCCAGGTGTGCATAAGCTGTTGGGTGCTGGTGTAAGGAGAAGTGGTGATCCAGAAGACATAGTCACTAAACAGTAAACAGCACCTTAACTGCTAACACTGTAACTTGATGCAAAGGCATGAGCATATTTATTGCAATGCAATAATATCTTCAATAGTGGATCTCAAACCAGCTGTTATCTCATAAGTCAGAACAACATAAATAGAAACCTCAGTATTAAGATAACTGCACACTGCAAGATAACTTGTTGGGCCTTTATTTATATAGGACAGCTGAAGACATGAAAAGAGAGAGAGAGAGAGAGAGAGAGAGAGAGAGAGAGAGAGAGAATGAGGGCCGCAGGACGGAGTCAAACCCAGGTGCCCAGTAACCTCTTTTTTTTTGCTGCAAAAAGTGAGTGAATGTTTGATTTTAAGTATGTTAATACAAATGTATTGATGAAGGGTTTTTTTCCGTTGGAAATATGTCTGTTAGGGCCCTGGTGGGGAGTCTGTGTCCTGCTCAGGGATCAAGAAAAAAAAGTTCTCTTCAGTCTCACTAGCATGGCCCAGAAATATAAATGCAGTAGGCTTAGAACAATATTTTAAGGCAACCAAGAGGAGTTTGTCTAAAAGAGGACAAGTTAATATTGTAGCGAGCAGTCACTTTCCTATCCATATTAGTCTCATGAAAGATTCTTTATATATAATATTGCCTTAAAAGAAATATGAAAAATAAACTTTTTTTAATTAATTAGTTAAGATTTGTTGCCACTGTTTGCCGGCTTAAGTATGATGATCATAAAAAAATGACAGAGCTCCTCTTTTAGAAAGACATTTTGATGGTCACTGGTCAAGTATTCCTCATGCACATGTGAGCGCGTACTGAGTACACATTCTGAATCCACATAAATGTGACACGAACACAGTCACCATGGCCAGAGAGAAAGAGAGAGATAGAGAGATATATACTGATATTCAAACAAAACGACGAGACCTACCTCAATGAGCTCCGGTCGCAGGTTGATGGTGCGTAGCCAGTCTCGTAAGTGTGGGTAGCTGTCTAGGGCCTCGGGCCTCTCCGTCTCGGGCACTTTCTGCTTGCACTGCAGCTGTTTACAGATGTATTTCATCAGCTTCACCTGCAGGGAGCAATAGAGAACACAGTGCAGATGGGAGGGGCAGGTTAGAGGGGAGACTCACAGCGTGCTAGGAGCTACAGCTAAGGAGCAGGGTTTCACTGTCACACACAGAAAGTATGCAGTATGTGTGTTCTATTGTTACTGCAATACCACACATATTAAGTAATTCTTTGGAGAAATAATACAGTTACTACAGACTACTGTTGCTTCTACAAAAGTGACTTTACATAGTGCCAAATCCATCTTACATTCATCACCTCAGCTGGCATACTGTATCTTCCATCAACAGATGCCTCTTCAGTATGATAAAGGTTAACCTGATCCATGAATTACTCCATTCTTGTTTTGTTTTGTTTTTCCATTCTGAACTCTATGTACCTGCAGTAACGATTCCAGTGTTTGTTTGTAACCCAATTTCCCAGTGCCCCCAGTGCACAAGACAGTTAATTAGATATAAACAGCTATTATCATACAGAGGAACAATGAGCTGGTCATCTAATGAGAGCATCTGCACTGCTGGCACAGCAAACAAGTGTATTTGGAGCAAGGAAGCAGCTCAGTGACATAATGACGAAAGAAAGTTCCATATGGCCAGTCAATTTTCCAGTAAGTGTTAGAGCTGTTACACACCAACCAGACGGCCGACCATCGGCAGAAAAGACAGTCGGACTGATCAGTCGGGTCCCCGAGGTCCAAAAAATGCCTCAAAACACACTGAGGCGACACCGACTTGAGCGTATGCTCTGCTCATGCGCGAAACGTAATACGTCTCCATAGCAGCAGGCGGCACTTCTCTGTATTGTTTCCCAGAAAATGAAAACCGGCAGCTGATTGGGACGAGCGTGTCACGTGGTTCTTTTTTCTCCGTAAATTCACAGCCAGACTGTCATGGCGGCTTGTTCAGAATACGATCTCATATTGTACTAAAATAGTTCACCGAAACGTGTTTCAGATCAACAAAGGTCAGTTTAAAAGATTTGTCAGATTTTGAGAGGCTCATCCGCTCGCCATTTCCGGGCAAGTCCCGACTGCCCTGTCTCCGACTGAGCATGTCGGGTCGGCCAAAATGAAGGCCGACAGCTCCTCCGATGGACGACGGCATGGAACACACCGAACAGACTCGAGTCACCGACCTCGCCAGACTGTCCATCGGCCGATTATAGGGTTGGTGTGTCAGTGCCTTTAGAGGTACTGTACTCTCTCTGTTTGTTTCACCAGCTCTTAGAAAACAGGGTTTGGAATTTAACCTTTTGTCACAAACGGCCATATTATATATATATATATATATATATATATATATATATATATATATATATATATATATATATATATATATATATATATAACAAAGCTACAAGGAATGATTGCCTTCCTTCAACTTGCGTCTCCTCATCCTCTACAGAAAGCATCTCCAATGTCTCCACTTTCTGGTGGTGCTGCTGATGAAGCAGGCGAGTGAATGCACAGTAACTCCCCCCTACAATCTTCCTCTTGAGGCTTGCATCTGCTAATCAGCACATTAATGACTAAAGCCCTGGTGAAGACCTTTGTAGTATCTCATGACATGGGGCGCATCACCTAACCAGAACATCCCAAACCCAGCTGTGCTTGAAAGACAGACCTGTCACCGTGTCAAAACACCCATATTCTACGACATATAAAGCTGCAAGACTTTACCCCTGCGCTTTCAAAGCCAATGTCAAGTGCAGTGGTCCTGTGAGTAAGTATCACAATGAACGCCGCGGTATTGGCTTGCAGCGGTCCGCGTTGTGCAGCTCAGCGCAGCCGTATAGTGTGTCTCCTTATCTTGCAGTCTATCTGTAAGAGTCCATTACAGCAGGCAGCACCTTCAGTTGCGCTGTGCAACACCAGCTAGCTTTCAACCCACCACGCAACTCTTGAGTGCTTGAGCAACAATGAGGAGCGTGTGTCTTTCTCCGCTCATTCGACGTACTCCATGACACATCCACCTGCCAACCAGACAGAAACTCATACAGCCACACTGCTCTCCAAAAGTGTAGCCTTGGGATGTGAAAAGGCTGCTTCGTGGCAGCTAACAAAAGCATCTCCACCGAGGGCCACAGGGATGAAAGAAGATGGAAAAGAAGTAAATGCTCTCCGTGTCAACTATGACTGCAGCTTTTCAGCTCGGAAAATACTCAGCTATTTTCAATTGAACTCAGAGAGCATAATCAAATAATAAAAACAGCATGCATTATTGAATGTAAACTGATAAAAAGTGATGTTTTCAAAACTTACAAGCAAGGACCATGTCATAAAAGCTGAAAAGCTGAAAGCTTTACACACCAGAAACGTGTCTGACGCAGCGCTGCTGCTGCTGCTAGCCTCGTCTGTACACATGTATGTTTCCCATTGATAAAATGAAATACCATGTTAAACATAAATATATACTGATTTGATTACAGCAAAGACAACGTCGGCAGTATTGACGGCAAAATAGGCTACAGAATATTTCGTTCTGTATTGACAGGTGCAATATTAGAAAATCGATTTTTTTTATTTTTATTTTTTTTAAATTACACTTATGTCTGCATTTATATCAAAACCTAGAGACTTTCAAACATCAACATGTCATTTATTAATATGCATTTGTGTCAAAATGACATATAAACATCTTTTCCTATTCTATTTTGCCTGGAAATGCTTCCAACACGCTTGCGTGTCGCGTGAAAAATAGGCGTCGGTTCTATTTCTAGCATGCACGCGTTTTCGGCGCGGCTCGATCTGCGCCTCAGACGTGCGTGTCACGCAGGCAGTGTGTAACCTCTAACCTGTTAACATGGGAGCCGAAATATAAACTGACACGCCACACAGCTGACACGCTCACGCAACGCAGCCAGTGTGTAGCCGGCCTTACGTGATCGCGCACGCGGCCCCACCCCCCCTCCACGCAGTTGCTAGTAGCCACAGAGGACACGGAGGATTAAAAAAACATGACAGACTCTTCAGAAGAGGTAATTATCTTCACTCGAGTTTCTGCGCAGGAAAGTCACCGGACGACACAATCTTCTGAACATAGCAATGCTAAGAAATACAGAAAGAGTTGTGTGGAGCTGATGTTAATTAGCTTTGTAGCAACTCAGTTGGCAATGGCTTGAATGTAATGGACGTTCATTAATATCAAAAAGGTACGCACTAAAGCTTTAATATCAAATAAACAAACAATAAATACAGAAACAAATAACACATACATATAACCATTTAACATTAAGAAAAAAAGAGGCTGTATGCATGTGCAAAGAATGTTGAGCCAGTAAGAGCTGGCAGCTTGCTACCTTTGATATTCTCTTTTATACACATTTGGACTGGAAATACATATATCCAGAACACATGCGAACATACTGGTAGACAAGCATGTATATAGATGGGAGAGTGAACAATGTAATGCTGTGATAAATGGTACATCCAATCCATTACAAACCAACATTCTGAATTACAGAGATTATTCAGAGCTCTCATTAAGTGTCTGAATTTAGTGTTTCTGTGTACTAGCATGGCTAGCAGTGAGAGGCCTTTACTCGACGTGGCTAATGAGCTAGCCTCCGGTTTTATCCCCCTATACACTATTGCAGTCCTGTGACGTCAGGTTACCTAGCAACCCCTCTTCAGAGTCGTCAGCAACATTTCAGTGGGATTTTCCCATACATGTGAAACACGGAGCTCAGACACAATACATCTCAAAATACAAACGTCACCATGTGTCTCCACACGACAATAACAGCAGTAGCAACAAAACATGACAAACGTTTCTTTATCTCCCGTCACATGCAGAGCATTTACTTTACCCATTAACATCCTAAATAAATAAGGTGGATAGAGTTACACAAGCACACACATCCCCAAATCCATCATTGATATCAGTGATGTGTGTGTTTGTGTTGATAGCACAGCCAGGCACATCAACAAACCAAGAGATAATGACAGGCCCTCTGTATTATTTTTGGTGCAGAGTGGAGATAGCAGCGTTTGACGTGTGGCCTCGGGGTGGGAGGAGGGGGAGGAGAAATGGCGTCAGAGCCCACCTGTCAGCAGTGCTAAACAACACCATGGCAACGGCCTAATGCTGTGAGGAGATGAGTGACAACCAGTGTGTCTGCCACCAGAGAGGGGATAGAGGAGCCCTAGCAGTGGCCTGCCTGAGTCACAGCAGATTCGGGGAGCAGATCCCACTGCTCCAATTGTTTTCTCCAGGCTCTTGCTAACACAGCCTCTTTTGGTGCACCTGCCAAGGATAGCATGGCCTATCTGAGAACTGAGCAACAAAGCTCTATTCCAGAAAATGATATTTGCACAGGAAGGTCAGTTCATTTCTCTCAGACTGAAAATGCTCATGTTTCTTGTTGTCAGGACAGGCTTAGTGAAGCATTTCTACTCAGTGTCATATTAGCTGTTGACCATTAAAAGCCCAAGCAAAATCCAGTAGTTCTTAGATGTCTTTGGCAGACATTTGCTTAACAGTATAATCTATGGGTCAAATGCAATTGGGGATAACCACATCTCAATCGGGGATAACTACACAATATTATCACTATCAGTATTACTATTTTTTTGGTTGAAGCTTTTGGGCTCCTCCAGTCAGTGTCACAGTCAACATGGAATGTACAACAGTAGCAACAGCAGCACTGGAGCTGAAAGATAATACAAATTTAAGGGTCATTTCAATATTGGTTTCACATTTCATATAGGATCATGCAAGCAAACTTGGGTGAGTAAACTAATGATATGACTGATGCATGCAGAATTTTAGAAAAAAAAATGTGAAAATGTCAAAAGACAAAAACACAATGGACTTAGGCAGATCTAGTGTGGACGGGGGATTGAACTAACATGGTTGACAGACCCGGACAATGGCCTGCTGCCCATCCTCCATCATTGTTACCACCAATTGCAAGTTGACCCCTATGCTTGGCTGGGCTGGGCTGGGGGGGGGGTGAGGAGGTGATAGAGTGGCCTCCAACTCTCTGTGGTAAGGTTGTGCAAGGTTAGTCTATGTCCCTGCCTACAACCTACACACAGACAGGCCTTGTTGTGTGTGTGTGTGTGTGTGTGTGTGTGTGTGTGTGTGTGTGTGTATATATGTATATATATATATATATATATATATATATATATATATAAAAAATATATATATATATATACATACATATACATATACACACACACACACACACACACACACACACGTGCATGCTAGAAATAGAACCAACACCTTATATGTCATTTTGACACTAATACATATTAATAAATTACATGTTGATGTTTGAAAGTCTCTAGGTTTTGATATAAATGCAGATATAACAACATATGTAGCTATTTTAACCTGTAGAACAACACACACCGTGCTAACTGCCTTATGATTTGGAACAAGCAAATTGCCTCTTTTCCACAAAAGAAGAAGTACAGCAGACCTCAAAATTACAGGATGTAATGCAACTCATCCTGAGTCAGTTTAAGAATAGATTAAGGCCTGCCTACACTGTTCAACCATCCTGATTTCCACATCATGCAGTCCATTCTTATTGACTACACCACAAAAAAGGAAACAGAGATGGGGTTTCCGTTGCTACAATCGCTAGAGTTGTTTCCTCTATATCCTCATGTGAGCGACATTCTCCATTGTCTTCTCCTAGGCCTCCGACAGACACACACAGTGGTTGTCATGTCATAAGAAGCAGCCCAGCGGATTGGCTTTGATTCTCCCCTCCCCTTTCCTCCTTGCTCTCCCCTCTTGCACAGGCTCTTTGCGCGTCATTTGATTTTCTTATTTAACAACCAACCCTGAAAATGCGTAGGAAGAAAGATGTCTAAATATAGATGCAGCCACAACAGCTCGCACCACGAGCGCAGAGCAAACTCTCTCCAACACCATGAGGAGACAAAACAGAGTGATGCTTTGCTGTTTGCTGATCATTACTGAGAGCAGTGATTAAAAAAGATAAGGCGGTGAATTGCTCTTATGTAAAGATTTACAGCAACGAATAAATATCTAGCACACTTATTTAAGGTTATGTAAAACACAGCACATACGCAATGGACTTGGGTTCTACTGTTTACAGGATGTTTTGAGTTTATGTTTCTAAGTGGTTGGATCATGTGGACTGATTTCGCTGGTTAACAAACAAACAAACAAGCTGCTAAGGCCGCGCAAGTGAGTATGATAAAGCAAAAGTCAGGCATACATAAAGAGCTACAGTAAAAGTAACACAGAGGCAGCATGAGAGGCAGAGACCAGGACGAGTGGGATTAACATGTGAAAAGTGAAGTACTAGTTAGCACTCTATTTAAGAGGCCAGTATCATTATCCTCTCACTGGCAAGGCAGAAAAAAAACTCACACACAGTTCGAGTGAAATAATAAACCTCTCTCAATGAGAGTATAAAGTGAGTTCAAGCATCTCTTGATAGTCCTCCTGTGCAATATGGGAGCGATGGCCGTTTGCACCTCGAGTGTGACAACTACTTTGACCTCACTGTGCTTAAAGCTTTAGTAGTAATGACACCTATCATGTCTAGCTGCTAAAGAATGATTTACATGTGATCACCTGGACACTAATGTGGGAGTTGCATTACAGTGTGCTTGCTAGATTTTTTAAAGATCATGGCAGGGGCTATCGTAAACCCGTTCACATGAATGGGTCAAGGTTCAGACACAACAGAGATGAGTTTTTAGGGATGTATTGTGCATGTCTGAAATACAGCACTTGACATAATCGGCTGAAATTTGGAATCATATACCAGGAGTCAGCCAAAATCTATGATTAACTCCAAAATCTGCTGACTGTTTGAGGGATTTAGCAAATGAAAACTCAAGGAGGGCTGAAGCAAGAAGTGAAAGTGCACACTTATGGCAAGATGTGGTTTCAAAATGGGGTGCCAGTAACGACATAGGAAGTAAGACGACTGCTCATAAAGGCAGCGCCCCATGCCCTGCCAGCTCCACTCAAAAGCTTGTTGAAAGACCGAGCTTCTTAGCGATGACGATGAACATTTTGACTCTGTATTTGAATGTCATGTAGAGTAGATCAGCAATCACCAGCTTTTTGGTCAGTTCAAACTCCTTTGTACTAATATAAACAATATAATGGCATACAAGAAGAAAAACGAGAAAGAAAGGGTGTGACAGGCAAACAGTGAGTAACAGTAAAAGAGGTGGTAGAATTCAAAATCAATTAAAAACAGCTAAAAATGGAACATGATTTTCCAAAACACCTGCAACTACAACAAAGGGAAGATTTTAAGCTCACACAACCAAGTCAAGTTAAAACCATGATAATATTTACACATCACAACAAAAATCCAACTGGAACTGATAACGGTCTGCCGGATAAAGTTAATAAAGCCTGTCAGACTTCTTCAAATGAATCAGAAATTCTGCTGGTGCATAACGAGACCAACATCAAATGATGATCAGTTCACCAAAAGTTTTGACATGAGCTGACTTAAAACATTGCCACTCATATGTTCTCAGACAAGTTGATCCCATTTTTAGTCACATTTTATCTTTACTTTGAAACAGTTTTAAGTACAAGTTAAAAATATGTCACGTAAGGTAAGGCTAAATAGCAGAAACAGTTTGACCATTGAGACAAAAGTACAGTTATTATTTAGTGAAAGTAAGATTAAATATCTACATTTAGCTGTGCTGTAAATAAGAAAGCATCTGCCATACCTGTTTCCAGTGCAGCAGCTAAAAGCAAGTGACCAGTCACATCATCTCCACTGCAGGAAGTGGTAGATTTCAAATCAAAAGGTTCCTAGTTGTTCTGACCCTCAAAATGCAACAGAGAAGGATCCTGAACCTGGCTAAACCACAAACCAGCAAAGTTATCTTGAAGTAACCGGACCCACAGAGATACCCCCTCGCAACGGCCTCTAACTACAGGAAAGAGACCTCAGAGCAGTAGCCTTCAAGAAACATGCAAGGCCGGCACAGCCTGCCCATTGTCATGTAAAACAATGTCGGTGCAAAATGCATCTAAAAAGACAGCGTACCTCCGGAAGTACTCCTGAGCCAGATCACATCCTGTTCCACGCAGTGACAAGATACTCATGACAACGGACGGAGAAGAGTTGGGGCTACAATGGACAACATGCAAACTGGCAAACTGATCTAGTCACGTTTCTATTTCAGTTAATACTTTGAAGTTTTCATTTTAATACTGGGCTTCTTCACTTGATCCTGTGTAAATGTGTTCCCACACAGTGGCTTGCCAACTTGCACCTCATGCCTGCCAGCCAGCTAAGGAGCTACCAAATTATTTTGTAGACAAATTATGAAAATGGATAAAAAGCTGCACCTAAAAACATAGGATTGCTTGTCCCTTGTTCTAAGCTGTATCTTTATCCTGCAGGCTTAGACATAGAGCTACTACCATCACAAATACAAATAGATATTTTGTGTTGCTACCTGGCCTGCTGAGGCAAACAATGAGAAAGCAACAGCGGATACACTGTAACTCTGCGACTAAATAATGTTGCATCTTGACCATTCTGAAGGTCACTTGAAAACCAGTTCAGCCAGGCTGTTGCGTCTCTGTGTGGCTGAAACTAAATGCTCGGAGCTTTCTGGAACATTAGTTTTTAGGGGCAACAGCACAATTGTTCATGGGGGTGTTCAGTTATACAGAAATAAAACAGACATGGATAATTGATAGCCTCCAGCCAATCAGGAATGAATATTCCTTTTATCCAACGCTTTAATAAACCATGAGCCAGAAAAGCCATTTGCCATCTACCATGTCTCTAGAATGTCATTATGTCTGGAGCATAATACCAAAGATGCATACAAAGTTCAAATTTGTAAGCATTAACCGTTTACTCCTCAATGTTTTTCACAACTCTGTGTCTCATCAAATGTACTCTATCAACTTTTAAACCCACACAACAGCCCCCTCTTCTCATCACCCTCCTCAGCAGAAGCAGGGCCTGTTGTCCCATCATGCATTGTTACAAACAACAACATGAAGCTGGGCTATCCATGACATGATTCCTTCAGTCATCTGGCAGCTGAGAATATTACAAAAACAATGTGACTGTAAACATCCCATGAGTGGAAACATGCAGGCCTGAGAAAAAAAAAACTGACGAAAACGACTATATAACACCACCACTAACAAAATGCACACAGTAGAAATTATAGGAATTATCATTTTTATAAGATAAATAAGGTCCCAAAAGGCACATTTCATTCTGGTGTAGTTAGCCTACTTAAAAAGCATTTTCGAATCTGTATTTCATTTATTATTTATTAATCTTATTTCATAAGAACATTTGTTATATGGTAGGTGATTGCTGAAAGGCTAGAGATAGCAAATACTGGGTGCATCCTTTGCTGGTGCGTGCATGCGACCATGGCATGACTTCTCTATCACACTGCTGCCTACTATAGTAAAATATACAAAAGGCCCGACAAAAGCCATGGCTTTTGCGCAAAGCAATGTCAAGTCATCCCAACACAACTGAACCGAATCTGCATCCAGATGCAGGAGAAGCAGCGCGTACACCAACCCTGCCTACTGACGCCTGGGAAACAGATAGTACACACATGGAACGCGTTAGTATAATTCGTTTTGTATTCGTCGAGCGTGCCTCTTGTGCACACACGCGAAATCCTGTGCAGAGAACAGCACACGGTGACATACATTATAGCAGTATCAGATTATTGAATGTGTGCCATTAGGCCAGGCTAAATTCAGCTGCACGGCACGGTGCTGTGAACTAACCGAGGGGCTCCTGACAAATATTTCCACCTAGAGAAAGAGGTCACACAAATAACTGGAGCAGACATCAGTCACATCTCGACCATTTAGGAATCGTATACAGCAATAATGAAGGCAACACTTGAGTATCATGCGTTGAGTCTTTGCACCTCAATGCATCGACCCATGTATATTGCAAGCAACAAAATGCGCTCAGCTCACTGACACTCAGTGGTGGAGCGCCTCGCTTGCAGCCAATATTCAGCCTATATGAGGCGGATAGTATTAGGGCTTCATGACTCCGCAATTTGACTAGACTGCTCTCTATCGCAGGACGGGGCTGTGACATATGTGAAAAGCTCGTTACCTCTAAAGTGCGTATTTCTTGCTGTGTGAGGTCGTTGGACGCGGCGCATTTGGTCCGTAGTCCCTGTAAACTGGAGATGGAGATTTCAATCATATTCTGGATGAGTTCGCATTGATGTAGTGCGGCCATCGCTGCGCCACCGCTACTATCCCTCTCCGGCTGCTCATCACTCTCGACCATCTTCCCACCTCTAGCAGACACACTATCCATTCCTCAGCATTGGGCACGGCTGGAAGGGCTGGAGTCAAACTGTTCAGCTAAAATGAAACACATGCAGCAGTCCAGCGACGCAGCGACCTATTGTGGAAGTTAGCTGACAGCAAATGTCCCCAGCTCCCAATGTGGAAAAGTCAGGATGCAAAATTAATTTTTTTTTTGTTTATCAAAACAAGATGCTCGACGGCAACCCAGGCTGTGATGCGGTCCGAAGTCCAGCAGTGCTCGACTTGTATATTCGGTCCGTATAGGCTACCGACGACAGGCTACTCTCTTCTACCGACAGCTCTGGCAGAGGCTTTCACCGTCTGTCAGCTGTTGGGAACATCATGGGGCGCGGTGCAATCTGGGAAATGAAGTCACACAGGCACTCAAACTCTCGTGCGCGTGCTCACACATGAAGAAGGAACAGCAATTGTTTTGTACAATTATTACCACAATAACTTGATTACGTGTTAAAGGTAAATTAATTTATATTAGTACAGGAAAGTAGGCTATATAACACCAGTATGTAAAACAATAACAGAGAAATCATAGGTGTAATCACATTGTTAATGACTGCATTCCATTTAGGTGCTCTGGTTAGGGCCCTGATATATAGCCTAGCCCCTTTTTCACTGAACATATTTAGTCATGTGACAATAAGAAAAGCACAGGTGTAAATAATAGAATTAATGATGGCTGAATTACAATTGGCTGTTTCTGTTTCAGGGTCCTGGTATTGTGCATGCTGGCTCACCGTCCCATTGTCATGGCTCACTGGGACACTTGAGTAGAACGGAGCCATTGTCAATGTTATTAGTGACACCTTTAGTTTTCCTACTATGACAAGTCATAATATCTGTTTTGAAATGGAATAGCCATCATTAATGTATTAGTGTCACCTGTGCTTTTTCTGCTGTAACAAGTCAAAGTGTCTGCCCTGGAAACAAACCTATGTCATGACAACAAAGCATATCACAAAAAAAAAAAAATGTAATATGATAGGATCTGCATTATAGGGTTGCTATGAGGAATTCTGGGATTCAGAATACTCCTCTTTTTTTTTTTTGCAGTGGTACAGCACAATTGCACAGTAGTGTGGAGAGGCAGAGCTGGCAATGCAAGAGACGCTTTGGGCCCAAAGAATAATCACCACCTTTCACCTCACTCACAACGCCATGTATATTCTCTGTGTTGAGCAAAAGAGATGCACCATAAGGCCTAAAAGAATACAATAGAGGTTTTAATGATATGAGTAATAGGCCACAGGTGCTTTATGTAGTTTATCAAAGGTACAAGCTGTGATCAGTGTACAGCCCCCTTCCCATCCCGCCAATCCAAGTCCACATAGTTGACATTCCACTTGCATGTAGTTGAGTGTACATGGTCTGCATTCAAATGCAGACAATGCACTTTCCACAATGATGTGATGTTTTGTGTAGAAAGGGTGCTGTACTGTGCAGCTGATTCAGAACGCTGCTGCTCGAGTCCTCACTAAGACCAAGAAAGTGGATAACATCACTCCAGTTCTGACGTCTTTACACTGGCTTCCAGTGCCTCAAAGAATTGATTTCAAAATATCTTTGCTGGTTTATAAATCACTAAACGGTTTAGGGCCGAAATACATTTCTGATCTGCTGCTACACTATGAACCACCCAGACCTCTCAGGTCATCTGGGACAGGTCTGCTTGTTGTCCCCAGAGCCAGAACTAAACAGGGGGAAGCAGCGTTATGCTCCACATATCTGGAACAAACTCCCAGAAAACTACAGGTCCGCCGCAACTCTCTTAAATCAAGGCTGAGGACCTTTCTTTTGATGTTGCCTTTCTTTAAATAATTGTTAATTTCTTATACTGCACTGTAACTTTTATTCTCGTATTTTATGTTTTACATTTTTTAATCGTTTTTAACTGCTCTTTAATGTTTTATGTATGTTGCTGAAATGTGCTATACAAATAAAGCTGCCTTGCCTTGCCTTACACCTATTGGGCCTTTAAAAGTACATATTTTTTATTTTGTTGTCTGGTGCCTATATTCTCACTCCTCAGAAGTCTCAAGAGTTACTTCAAATGATGTGGTCAAACTAAAAGCTATCACTTAATCCTCCTACTCATGCTCACACTCTTTATTTCCACACCAAAAGCAATGCACCTGGAGCAAGAGCATGCAGCCAGAAATGAAGAACTTAAAGATATGTTACAAATCTTAAAAGTGATGGAACTTACTGCAACTTCAAGAGCGAGGTACACTGTTTGCCCTCATATGAGGACAGTGCATATCATATGTATGGGGGTGGGAGGAGTGTGCAGGTTTCCACAACCATGAAGCAACAGTATACATAGCTCATTGCTGCAAAGAGGGTGTGATGTTCCGTCTTTTAATATACCCTGATTATACAAAGCAACGTGAGTCATTTCTAATGGAGCCTTGTGTTTCTCCTCTCCATCTGTGTATCTGTCTCTTCTCGTCTTCTGATTGCAGGGGAAATTGTACTGTATCTTACACTAGCCAGACATGCACCAGTCCATATAGCAGCCTTGCAAGCTAACATATAGAGATCAACCAACAACCAAACAAAGGAAGTAGAAACCTTGTTGGGTGTTTTGGTATACCACTGAGTCAAGGTGAGTCAACCTCCAAATCAACTGAAACTAGCAATGTAAATTCCTCTGAATTAACATTGGAATCTAACACTGATTCAACATGAAATTGTAAATCCATCTGACACCAGTGCAACGATGGAATGAAACAGACACAAAGCCAAGTTTCAATCCTAAACTATTTGTTGTTCAGTACATTGTACATTCAGTCATGCTGTATTAACAGCACAGATTTGATGGTGACATGCCAGCAGAATGCCTTCCTAATTACAGCTCTTCTTTGCCTTCAAAATGAAGTTACTTAGTGGCAAAAGTGGGACCAGCGCAAAGGAAGGTTTTAATATTTAATATTGGCTGTGTATGGTCACCTTTTAGAGAGCATACTCAGTCAAACTAATAAGTGTACAAACACCAAAAAAGGTGTGGACCAGTATTGTTTCATTTAGTTTAATATGATGGCAGCTAATGCTCAAAACAGAATGTTTTACCTATAAGCACAGAGCTGTCTGTTAAAACCTTGCAATGTAAGGGATATATTCAATTGAACCTCTCTCATACCATATGTCTGACTTATTGCCTATTGCATAACTGCACCATGAGGACTCTTGCAGTGAGCAAGTGATTATCTTTGTGACTACCTAACCGTTCAGTTGACAGATCACAAAAAGGTGAAATGTGAGCACAAAAAGTAAAAACATTTCAGTGCCTCTCCATTTGTTTCTGTGTGCTTTCTTTGCAGTTGTATATCCAATAGTTCATTTTCCTCTTACATGATACTTGAGGATTACTTACCTTTATTTTCCATAATAAATAATGTGTAACATGCAGGCAATCACAAAAGTACCTGCAGTATATTAAAGAAGATAGGCACTTGACAGCTTGCTGACACGACTTACTAAGCTAAGGATAACATGATCCTTTCCCAGCCGGACGGTCCCTTAAGCCGTTTAAACTGTTGTGCTATTGGACAGCCAAGACACCACACGTAGCATGGAGCTCACAGCTTCAGATTAAATGAGATTGTGGACTGTCTGCTTCCATCTTCTTTGCTGGCCAGGATTTCCACAAGCCAACCCTGCAGGTCTGGAGCCTTTGTCCTACAGTCTGCACAAACAGTTGGATCCATTTGGATACATCGTTTTGATGCAGGTCTAGTAATTGCATAAATCAAATAAAAATGACAATTAGAAATGTGTACCTTGGTCTGTATGTGACATTGCCAGGGTACACATTTATTAGATATTGTGCAGTGCACATCTCTCTCTCTCTCTCTCTCTCTCTCTTTATATATATATATATATATATATATATAATGAAAAAATAACACTCAGCTGACTGCAGTGTTGTGGATATGTGTAGACAAATCAGGGCCAAATATTGAAAGTGTCTTTAAACAAATATTCTTTTTAGATGCATCTTACTTTTCCTGAATGAGCAAACTATTGCTAACTCAGACAAATGGGGAAAGGAATAGGTTTACAACACATACCACATCAAAATTATTCTAAGTATGTCAACTCTTTTAAGAAATGTTTCATTTTCACCCTGACTAATGCATGTATCTTGATTAATAAAGAAGACAGCAGCCTAACAAACGATGTCCATCTGTGGGCCTGCATTCTCTGTTTTGGAAAAACTAAAACAAATGCATTTGAATGTCTGTATTTTATTTCATTTTATTCCATTTTTAAGCCCTTTTATCTCTAAGTATATCCATTGCCTTTTTGATATTATTACATCAATCTGAAAACAGGAAGTAAGACAGAGCAGGCCTCCTGTAAACTTCAGTTGAACTCTCCACCCTACAGAGCGGCCAAGTGAGTTTTGTTTTTCTCTTCTTTTTTTTTTTAAGTAAGGGGCAGGGCACTTTTCTAACCTTTACTATTTTTACGGCATACATACAACTGAACAAATGTACACGTTGCTGAAGATCTTCAAATAAATACTTGTTCATCCCCTTGCCTATTCTTAGTGACCGTTGTCAGTACCTTCTGCTGAAAATAACACATAGTAGGTTGTAACATTGCCACACTTTGTGTTGATATCTAATAAGAGACACAATTGGCTTTGCACATTTAACTTAATAGTAAATAGTTTCACCCCAGACATAAAGATGATACCAGATACTGTTCTCTAGAGTGTCTTTATATGTGTTGGTACCATTCCATGTGAAAGACAATATCCTGTGCAGGCAGAATACAATTCAAACTTAACTTGCACCTAACAGTGAAATATTCATAGACATCACCATCTGCTGGACAACTCTGTACTGCAAAAATACATTCAGTTTAATGTTCAGCTTCCAAGACCTTCTTCAGTGCAGTGAGATGTCTCAATTTTTCCCCTGCAGATTCTAGACAGATTAGGGCAGACTAGAATTTAGAATCCAGGAAATTACTTTTGATTCTATTAAATTCTTTAAACAAGTTGCTTTGAATTGGAAACAGAGAATGCTATCTATTATTAAAACATATTCAATAAAATTGAACATCTTTGTAACACTGACCTTTAGTGGACATTACAAACGTAAACAGAACACATGTTGGGCTGATGGCTTTTACGGTTAGTTAAGTAGTATTGTTACTGTTTGGTTGCAACTCAGTGAACATGCAGCCAGCTCAAGACTAGAGCTTCAGTGGTTTGACCAAACAGTAGACAAGCTGCATGACCTAAGTGACTCTGAGTGTGGTATGATTGTTTGTGTCAGATGTGGTGGCCCCACCATCTCAGAAACAGCTGCCCTCCAGGGATTTCCATGCGCTCGGAAGTTTAGAATTGACAATTGATGGGAGCAGTTCTGTGGGTGAAAACAAGTTGTCAATGAGTGTAGAACGAGTGAAGAATGAGCAGGCTTATTCGAGCTAACAGCAAGCATGCGCACAGTGCAACAGCTGGTCTGGTTTGAATGTGTGGCCTGGGATGCAGTTAGTTGTGTGGCCTAAATTATTATCCCGGACTGTTTTATTGAAAACTGAACTTTGCCTTTCTATCTACTCACGTAAATTAAAAGTACCAGTACAGTAATGTTACAACTGCACAAATGGCCTTTTCAGGGTGTGAAGGATTCTCTGATCTTTTTGTGTGTAAAATATTGGATAACTGTGCCTCTTTTGGCTTTTAACTATTATTTAAGTCAAACAGTTAAGAGAAGTTAAGAGGTTGACATGTCTCTTGGGTTGAGCTGCTAACAACTAATTTAGACACAGGTTTACTCTTTAAAGATGCCTTCCATTTAAAGAAATGTGTGCCGTTGCCTATACTGACTTGTATCCGTGCAAAGTTTATCACTAGAGGTGTTTTTACATTCCTAAAGGTGGAAATGTCTGTGCACTTCCCTTAAATCTGAGATTCATACCTATGCAGGGCAAGCGAGATTTGGTATGTCAGATTTGAAAGCCAATCACCTATGCAAATGGCGGCAAAGGACCCAGGGCTTCCCATGGTCTTCTTGTCCTGGAACACCGCCTCATGGTTTGGCGGCTGAGAAGCCGAGGTGCTTAGGTCTCCCACCTGCAATAGTTCTACTAAAACGCATGAATCTCCTCCACTCCCAGGGCATGTGGGCCAAATTGTGTTTGTGTGTTAATGTGCTGGTGCAAGGACCATGTCCTTGCCTCAGCAGGATCTGCAGATGTTTTTTTGAGCGTCTCTCGGGCCCATCACTTGAGTTCTTGGAGCAGGCTAGCCTAGGCGGTTTGTTCACCTAAACAGCACTCTTAGCTCCTTTCCACAACTAGAGGGCAGGGGATCTCTGCATTATGTTCTCCCACCCCTACTGCTTGTATGTCAATGGGGACAAGGGGTGCAATGGAAATTCTGGACTTTTAACCCAATATCATCGCATTTGCCTCCAGATCCAGGGGCGTGCACTTTAGCTACTATGATAGTCGCAGAACAGTTTTTTTGGGGAAATCATCAGAGGGTGCTTCTCTGACGTCTCAGCGGCTAGCTCGATTGTGTGGTGAGCTTTGCACAGGTTATGAGACAATAGGTTGTGCTCCCCTAGGTCGCACCGGGAGCATTGCCCAGTCAATCTACAAAGGCATGTCTTTGGAAGACATTGCCTGGCTGCTTAATGGTTTCCCATCTCTACCGTCTATAGTAATTTAGGGATATGACGGTTCTATACGTCTCAATCGGTGCTTGGTGCAAGCTATGGGACGCCTGGGTCACGTCGGTGGTGCAAACTTGTAACCGTGAGCCAATTTAAACAGTGGTGGAATGTAACGAAGTACAAATACTTTGTTACTTTACTTAAGTACATTTTTCACGTATCTGTACTTTACTTAAGTAGAATCAATAGTGCATACTTTTGACTTTTACTTTGTTACATTTTACAGCAATTATGATACTTTCTACTCCACTACATTTCTACAACGTTCTGTTACATTTTCTGATCAGTTTTGCCCCCTGCCAAAACGTCTTCCTGACCGTCACGTACGGCACGAGCTGGCCCGAAGCCCGAAGTGGGAGTGGGTGAGCAGGTCAGGGATGGCAAGTGATGGTGATCCCTGTAGCTCTCCGAGGGGTAGTGGAGCTGCCAAAGCCGCTGGCGGCGCCCTGACTGCTGCTGCTACAGATGGAGATGAGAGCTCAGCTGCTCTGAGGCTTTACAGCCTGGTTGTCATTTCCTGAATGTTCGTCTCGAAAAGTGACTCCATAAAGGGAGGGTGGTTCATTACATGGAGGACAGGCCAGAGTTTAGTTTTTTGTTTATTTTTCAGATATATATATATATATATATATATAGAGAGAGAGAGAATAAATCGTTATGCAAGTAGCCTACTTTTACTTTTAATACCTAAAGTACATTTAAAATCAGGTACATTTTACTTTCTACTTAAGTAGGATTGCCATTGTGGTACTTCTACTTTTACTAAAGTAAATAGGTCTCTGGTTATTTGTACTTTTACTTAAGTACTAAGATTCAGTACTTCCTCCACCACTGAATTTAAATACAGACCATTAGTGAACTCAAGGACCATTCAACATGGCCTTGGTGCAGAATTACAGCCACTAGAGCCAGTCCCACAATGAGCTTTACTTAGAATGTGCCATTTCTGTGTCTGTAGCTTTAAATGCTATTGAGGAGAAGAGATAGGGGGGTGGGGAGGGGGCAAGGTGGAGGGTGGGGGTGTGATTTTGACCAACTGACACTTTGCTTGTTTGCAAAGGGCCACATTCTCTGGGAGGGCAAAGCAGAGAAAGGGGAGGTAACCTTCCTCCTTATGACCTCATAAGGAGGAGATTCCAGATTGGCCCATCTGAGCTTTCATTTTCTCAAAGGCAGAGCAGGATGCGATATTACGAATCCCACTATGGCCACGCCAAGACCCGCCCTTCAATAGCATTCACACACTACTATTGGCCAGGCGTCCATGCTTACATGTACAGGTCCTATCCCCTGACCAATCCCCTAACCCTAACCTTAACCACGCGAGGTCAAATGCCTAACCGCAACCAATCGAGCTGCTTCGTAGGGCGGGTCTTGACGTGGCCCTAGTGGGATTCGTAATTTTGCGAGCAGGGTACCCAGGGCTCGGTTTACACCTATCGCCATTTCTAGCAGTGGGGGACCATAGGCAGGCTGGGGGAACTCATATTAATGTTAAAAAACCTCATGAAGTGAAATGTTCATGCCATGGGACCTTTAAATGGGTTTGTTTGGTAGAGTGTGCACAACTGACAAGGGTTGTGTTCAATGGTAAGTGCTTGTAAACATAAGAAAAAGTATCTACTTTAAACACTGGAAATGATTCGCTAAAGAAATACATAGTAATACACTTAATTACTCTTAGTAATAAACTTCTACATATTTGATGCTTTCTTAATACCGAACATTACTTAATACATATAAACACATTTGATAGTTTTCTTTTATTTAGACATCCCAAATAAAAGGCACATAACATTGCGCATGTTTATGTAATAATTTGACAAACATACATTTAAAAAAAATGTAGGAATGTTTGACCTTTCTGCTAATCAGAAAGCTAGCCATATATACAAAATTACCATTGTTAATGTTCTAATACAAAAGATTTATAAAAAAGGTTATCTTATCTTTCACATCTATTCTAACTACCATATTCTTGGAACTAAAATAGTTTTGTACAAAGATATACATTCAACTGCTTTCACAAGAGTCCTGGAATTTCCAATTATTTCTTTTCCTAAAAAATAAAGAGATGTTCAATTCCACCAGAAATGTTCAGTTTATCACATTATTATCAAATTTGGCAAACAGGCTATCATAGTGTATCTACGTAAATGCATAAGAACAAAGAAAAAGCTACACTAATATTTTGTTTAAAACAAAACTTGGGAAACTTGGAAAACATGCATATTGCATTTTTCAGTATAAACTGAATCAACTCAGAGCTGCAACACTGTTGAGAGAACATGGCATTCAGTAAAAATATGTTCAACAGCTACAGTATTCGGGTTCATGCAACATCAATCTTGTCCCGATTATTTGTATGGACACAAACTTGCATTTTATCAAATTCATTCAGATCTCAGCCACATAACTATGCAGCCTGAGACGTAACTCGACTTCAAAGGAAATGTCAAAAAAAAAAAAAAGTACAGTAAATGATTAGTTAAATGGACGGCTATGTTTAAAATCAAAATTTCTTGGGAGTTCTTGTCCCTGATGGAAGTCAAGTCTTTGAACGTGACAATGCCAAATGATATAGGAAATCATAAAAGGAACATGGAGAGATCAAGAATCAAGATACATGGTATAGATATATTCAATTTAAAAAGGAACCAGATTCATGTGGAACGGGCTTCTGTGTGTGTTTCCTGAGTGAAGGGTCCTTAGCATCATCTTGGGGAAATCACAGATAAATATAACAAATAAAACAGTGTACAGAAGAGTCAGACTAAAACTAATTAGTCACCATTATGATGACAGTAACAGCCTGAAAAAGCTTCACTACAAGGCCAAGCCATTCCATGCTCAGCCACTAGATGGCCCACAAGTGCAGGTAGGCTAACCAAAACACTTAAGACTCCAATTTGATCTTTGATAATACTGTTGCTCACCTGTATGTAGGATATGCTTTCAGTGCAAGACTCATTCCATTCTGACTTCATGGAAAAATGAACACTACAAATAGGCAAATAAAAACAAACCTTTGCGTTCCCATACCAACAGAAAACAAAGTACACATATTTGTCAAGAGGACAGCGTTGAGATATCCACTTGACAAATGCAAAAATTTAAATGCTGACATTAAATACATTACTATGTCAACTGTACAAGTTAGTCACTGTACCTCAAGAGCATATCTACTATCTGAGAAGAAAAAGAAAAGCTATAGCACTGTGAAAAAATATTCTTCCATGCAAATGGAAGAGACTGTCCCTTTTACTAGACTTGTTTCCTATAACATTACATTGTGATTAGCAGGCTATGATAATAATAATTAAAAAAAACAAACATACAAAGTAACACCCAGAGGCTTCGGGAGAGAACTTGTAAAACATCAAAAACAGCAATTTATTGTTATTGCTTCAGTCCATTTCTCATCTCCCTTTTACAAAAGCACAGGTGTGTTTTCCTACAGAGTCCTCAAGGGTGCTTGAGGACTCCTCATTTGTCATTACACAACTCACAGTTTCACTCTAACTGACTACACTAAGTCTTACGGTTGTCCTGATTTCAAGAGAAATCCTAATCGATTTCTACTTAAGTGTTCTGCATCTCACGTCAGTCACTTAACATTAGTTGGGACGCGGCTGTGACTTGGGGAGCTCCTACTGCCCGCACAGCTCATGTAAATATTCACTTCCGGGTAAGTACACATGGTTCAGGGGGAGAAAGAGCTGAGCTTGAGGCGCAAATGATGACGACGACAGGAGTCTCGTTTCACTTCATTTTTCCCTTTCTTTCTGGCCAGTCCAATGCTCTGTCTCCCCTTTTTACCAGTGTTGGGAAGAAGGCAAGACTTGGGAGAGAAAAGGCATGCTATCCATTGACCTCATGGCGATGTTGAGCGGACCAGCCATATTCATAGGCATGGTGGTCGTTATAGCGACTGGGTGGGCAATATTCATGGGAACCGAGGAAGGGATGTTGACAGAAGCAATGTTGACGGGCCCGGTGATGGTGACTGGGTGCTGGAGGCTGATTGGAGATGTGATGTTGACTGTGTTGGTGGTAATGTTCATTTGTGCGGCTATGGTGACAGGGTTGTTGGAGTGGCCCCGGTTCATCGCCGTGGTGATGGGGGCAGAAATGGTCACAGGTGTAGCTGAGGAAGAATTGCAGACCCCGTTACCCTCTGGGAAAACATGAGAAAGAGCATTCAACTTTTGTTCTGCGGCTACGCAAAATAGTTGTTCATTGGTAGGCTATAAAAGATAAAAGCAAAGCTTTAAATGGGCAACACCTTCATTACTCCCCCTGCAATCTAATGTATCCTCCCATTTTTCACAGTACCACAACATTATACCTTGTAATCTAAAATAGGATTAGAGGGAGGTGATGGGATTGAATTTGCAAAGCTTGATAACATTCTGTTTTTTTTTTTATTTCTACTACAGCAGTAATGTGACTCACAAAGGCTACTTGCCAAGTTAAGAGATAGTAAAATGAGGCAGAGATGTTAAAGCAAAATGTATGTGTATCTGACACATGTGACATACCTTTGTTACAAGAGTTGAAGTTGGTCTGTCCGTGAGTCTTCAAATGGCTGGTGATGTAGGCTGCACTGAGCATCTTCCCACAGATGCTACAGGTGACCTTGCCTTCATGCCTGATCATGTGGGAGCGGAGTCTGTCTTTGGTGGCGAAAGCAGAGGTACAGGCCTGCAGCCGCAAAGCAGACTGGGTCAAAGGTCAGCGGAGTACAGCAACAACATCATTATTATAAGTAATAATAATCTGGAAGCTGACAGTGATGACTCTTACCGTTACTTGACATTTAAACGGTCTTTCCGAGGAATGCACATGCTTCACATGGCAGCTCAAGTGGTCTGGCCTAGATTTAAAAATAAAAACAAGCAGTAGTAGTAAGCAGCAGTAGTTAAGGGACTATAGTTTTGGGGGCAATTACAGTAACTATACTAGGGCTGCAACTAACGATTATTTTCATAGTCGATTAATCTGTTGATTATTTTCTCGATTATTTGATTAGTTTGGTCTGTAAAATGTCAGAAAATGGTGAAAAATGTGGATCAGTGTGATCATCCATGACGTCCTCAAATGTCTTGTTTTGTCCACAACTCAAAGATATTCAAGTTTACTGTCACAGAGGAGAGAAGAAACTAGAAAATATTCACATTTAAGAAGCTGGAATCAAAGAATTTTTACTTTTGTCTTTAAAAAAAATGACTCAAACCGACTAATCGATAATCAAAATAGTTGGCGATTAATTTACGAGTTGACAACTAATCGATTAATCTTTGCAGCTCTAAACTATACTTGTGATTTGACCAGGGATACAACAATATTACCGGTTCAAAAATGTATGCAAGTATGCATCATTAACTGACATGGAAGTGCACAAGGACAAAGTGAAATGCCTATTGTACAACGTTTCTTTACAGTGTAAGTGTAGAAGTGCGGAAGCATATGGACGTGCTCCGTTTGCTTTGATAATGAGGGGATGGGAAAAAAAAAAAAAAAATCCCTTAAAATTCTGGCCAATGGTGGTCAACTCTCCATGATCAATCGTGCGTGAATTAGTTTGACCTAGTTTCAAAAACGCACCACACAGAGATGGTAAGTTTGTACACTTTCCACTTGTTTTCTGAATAAATTGACAGTTCATTACACTACTTCGGTTTATTTTCTTGCAGCCTTGGCATTACTTACAGAAATTTGAAGACAATGTTATTGAGAATCTCCAGGAATTTGGTTGGTAGTTTCCTGAAATCCAATACTGAATTGCACAATATCTCTTTGAGGATTCGGAAGACACTTTCTAGGCCACCAAGTTATTCAACTTCACTAATGCAGTGGAGGGGGGGTCGTATTTCTGACAACAGTCAACAACTGTGAGAAAGTATTAAATGTATGTTTACAGCTATGTAAAAAAAAAAAAAAAAGTGACGAATCAGCCTGACGATTTTTTTTTTTTTTTTTTGCTTTCGCACTGAACTTTTTACTATGAAACACGTTTGATAAATGTAACTTAAACATTAAAATGACTAACAAGTGATATGAGATAGTAAGATATATTTTTATATAAAAAAATACTTATGGTAATAAGACTTTACACAAATATTGGTGTTAAACTGAAGGTTAAAGAACAACAACAAACATTGATGACAACACATTCCTCTGTGTTCCACTGTATAATTAACTGTCCATTGCATATCAGCAGTTGCAAGAAAACAGCTCTTTGCCTCTTGACCTTTACAGTGAAACTCCAGCATTCACAAATTCTTCTTGGCACTGATCCTCCTCTGTCAGCTTGTTAGTTCTATTGAAGCTGTGAGCTGAATCATGTTAGAAGTGGCATAATGGAGTGAGTAAGGGCTACAGCATTGGAAGTTGCTCCGAAACCGGAAGGTTTCATGCTGCTGGATTAAATATACAAATTAGAGGAGTTAAGTGGAATCTTCTCAGTGGTGCAATGAACTGGAACCAGGTCCACCCCCCCCTTTTTTTTTTGTCCCACCGACGGGGACAGCAGACTCCAGACAGTGCCTGCCTACATATCTGGCTGAGTGGCAGTGACTCAGTGCCCTGTTATTCAGTCCCCATTCTCACTTTCCAGTATGCTGATGAATCCCTACCCCACGTCACTGTGTTGGAGGCATGCCCAAAACTGCCCTGCACAGCGCTAATGTTACAGCTCGACTAGGGTAGACGGCTGATGTTTTTTTTTTGAAGTTGTGTTGCAGCACAGAACTCTTCTAATGTTATCAATATTCTCCGCTCACTCGATGCCGATAAAAGTGCACCACTGGAATTTTTGGCTCGTCTAAAAAGACAGTGAAATGTTCTTTGTGTGTGTGTTGATAAATCTAAATATGTAGCCACCATGAGACCGTCTTAAACAAAAAATGTGTGTTCACTACATAGTAAATGTGTTGACCTGAACATTACCGTGTGGTTCACTGAATTCCCAAGGGAAAGAGACTCTGTGACATGCTGGCGGGAACAGCAAAGCGACAAGTGATGCCTCCCCCTCCCTTGATACTCTACCACTGGTGCTCTCCCATGTGCGACTGTTTAAACATGTGGTTGAAATGGCGTGTGTGTGTGTGTGTGTGTGTGTGTGTGATAAACTGCTTAGCACTTATAAATATGAAAACACAGCTACTGGGAAGCTACCTGGACAGTACATGCCATACAATTATCCCTCTATACGAAATTGTGCAGCAATTGAATAATCCAAACCTAACTGGCTGAATCATTCACAAACATGTCATGGGTTGTTACAAGCAATAGGGTTGCTATTTAGTGAACTTTTGGTAAAGCAAAAGGTGAATGGTATTCACTGCCAAACACCATTCTAATGAACAACTGCAAACATGAAATACGTAGTGAATAAGGTTACACTTCAGTCTAGAAAGTATGCTTCACTTACTTTGCTAATTTTTGGACTGACAAGTTAATAGTAGTCAAAAAAAGGTATGTTTGTTAGAATTTCTTTATCATCATGTTTTTTTTAGACATTTCTCTCTGACCCCGGAATGCAACCATTAGAGGGTGAAATTACTCCACTACCATAAGAATAAATTAGATTTCAGAAGCATACTTCATGTTTACAATAGCCGTGTTAGTTGTTGATTGAAATTCTAAATAAACTAGAGCAGTTGTGAAAACAATTCGATTTTGCATATGTCCCTATTTTCTCACCAATTTAGAATTTCCTATTGTCACTGTGCATTGCCCCAGTTGCTGCTGATCCCATTGCTTACCAAACACATCCTCATTTAGACTTAAGCCCCTTTCACACATGCACCGCAAACCTGAAAAGATCTAACAACCGGCTTTTACTTAGGGTCCCGAGGGTTCAATCAGAACTAGGGAAATCGGCATTCTTCTATAATGTACCAACCACATGGAACGCGCTACAACAATCATTTAAATCAAGTTACCTTCCAACATATGGGCACAGTTTAGAGCATTATTAAATACTCATGATTTTGGATGCAATTGCTTTTAGCCATTTAAATGCTAATTTCTATCTGGATTCCAACATTTGAAAATTGTGTTCTAAATTATATAGTGTATTTATTTCATGTTATCTCGGCTACATTGAAAATGAGGGCTTGCCCTCAATTGTACTCCCGAGAACTAAATAAAAGGTTGATGATGATCGTCTAGACATTACCCGGCGGAGCTGTATGTGAGCAAATGTCCAAAATCAGTTGGATCGGACATCGACCGCTCTTCACTCTGACAGCTCCCTGGTACTAAATCTGTGTAATCGCCGATTGAGCCGAAAAACATTCACAGCAAGCGTGTTGATGACGCAAAACCGGAAGAAATCAAACATCCAAGGGTGAAGGAGGAGGGTGTTAGACGGAAATGTCTAACTGGAGAGACGACGAGATTTGGGAACTTCGCCAGACAAATTCAAGGAACGGTTAAGAGACTGTTGTTTATGACCTAATTATGAACGGCTCCGTGACACAGTGTAATCAGCGCCATTCCCGTCTGCTGCACGCTCCACCCCTCGTCTAAAGTATTTAGAGTAAGTAAGAACGCATCTGGCACGGACAATCTCCCGTTGTGTACTACACGTGTGAAAGGGGAGCTCCAGAAAATGTCGGGACCTAATTTCTCGGACACAGTCCAGAGTTCACATGTAAAAACGGCTATAGACAGAAAAGTTTCACTGGCAGAGTATAACAGGCAGAGACTCACAGGCCTAGACACTCACACTTTGGACACATCCAAAAACAAAGCAGTGGCTAATGCAGCGACAATGATACCCAGCTGGCCTCCCGCTGGAGACCACTTCCAGTTATGTTTATGGGCCCGTCTCAAGAAGCAGGTTTACTGAATTAGTTGGATAACCGCAGCGAATAAAACTTAACAGTTGCTTCAGTTCATGCTCCACATCTGAGGGGTGCTCTGCATTTTAATAAAGTCAGTAAAGTTGTCCATCAATTGACTAATCCTGCTATTAAAAAATAGCTTTTCACTGACATAATAGAATAGGAAAATATTGTTCTATCATTACTATTAACCAATTTGAACAAAATTTAAAAGAAAATAAAGTGAACAGGCTTATTCCCAATACAAGTGTGTACTTGTCATTTGTATTACCTACAGAAATATTGCAAGTGGCCATTGTTGCCATGTAATGCCTAGTTCACACTAGGCAACTTTAAAACTCATCAGATCACTGTACTGCTCACACTACACAACTTTCCATCTTGTATTCGGGAGTTGTATTGGCTCACTGACTCTGATGAGATTTACCCTTTTAGGTATTGAAATTGGCTATCGAACGACGAGGCATTTTTCGATACTCAATACTTTAGAGGCAATTCGGTCGGTGCCTAAAAAGTATTGAATTCGGTACCCAGCCCTAATCAGGGATGCGTCTGCGGGCTCGCATCTTTGTACAGTTTACACATGGCACTCGATCGGTGATTTGCAAGCGCCGGGCCAGCGCCAATTTGCCTCCAAGGGTTAAAGTAACAAACCATTTGTAAGCCTGAAATGCTGCCCTGGAGGAAACGTGTACAATGTATTGAATTAAGAATTCTATAAAATGTAAAAACTGCTCTATGCCTGAATTCCGGAAAGGTGCCTGAGAACTTTAAGACCTGTTCCTCTGATCTGGAGCGCCAAAGACTTTCGGCGAGTGGAAAATCAGAGATAAAGTCGTGTAACGTGAACTAGGCAAAAGAAACGCTAAACCTATTTCACTCGAGTATCAGTCACGACATTATAGGATGTCTAACTCAAAAAAGGCAACATTTTGAAAAACCTATCAAAAGGCCAAAAAGGTGGTCCTTACCTGGAAAAGCCTTTCCCACACACTGAACATACATAGGGCTTGTGGACTCCCCCGTCATGAGAGCGAACATGGTAGGTCATTCGGTCCTTCCTTTTAAAGCGTTGCTGGCAGATGGGGCACTCAAAAGGCTTCTCGTCTGAATGGGACAGCTTGTGGCGATTCAGGTGGTAGACATCACGAAAGGCCTTGCCGCACATCTCACACCCATGGTTTTTCTTGACAGGTTTGGCAGGTTTCTTGGCGACATTTTGCTGCGGCATATTTCCCATTGCAGATGATGTCATGATACTCGCGCCTGAGGAAACCGAGGTGGTTGCTGTGGAGAGGATGCCTGCCACCGTGGAGATGTAGGAAGGGTTGCCGTTGTTCTCTCGTTGCATGGTGGAGATCATGGGTACCATGGTGGGGGCTGTCTGGGCAGCCTTCTTTGGCCGTGACACCATCTTAATACCGGTGTGGCTGGACTCATGACGTCGCAGGTGGTAGCTGTCACGGAAGGCCTTGTTGCAGTAGCCGCAGACAAACGGCGTTTTACCTTTGTGTTCCTTCTTTATCACGGGCATTGGTGGCCGTGCACCTCCTCCGCTGGCCACATTGTCTTTGAGGAGCTCAGCAGCACTGGTAGGGGGCTTCTGGTCTATGTGGATGGGCAGGATAGGCTTCTGGTCAATTTGTTCAGCTCCTGCATTAAGAAGTGGCAGCAGGCTGTTCTGGGCCACATGGTGTTGGTGGTGAAGGGCTTCATTGGCCTGCTGATGAAACAAACACACATAGGGATAAATACTTGGTTGAGCCTAAATTAATTCTAGCTTTAAGGCTAATAACACTGATGGATAAACATTTATGGTAACATAAAATTGATATTGTATACTCAATGTAAAATACTCATCAATATTGGGGCTTGTAGCTTCAAAACTGGAGTCAGCTTTGACAAAAAGAAAAAAAGCTTAGTAAGATGTTACAGAACACAAAATGGACACCGGATTGGTCATTAATGAGGTTGACGCAGCATGCCACTAGTGCAAAAGAATCCAAATATACTGGATGAAAAATGATCCCATCATGATGGTGCTGCTGATTCATCATGTGACTGCAAAGCAGGCATACCAAACTACTAGCTCAGCTACGGAGCTCAGTTAGAGGGCAAGGTGAAGTAAAGGAGT
Organism: Sander vitreus; assembly: GCF_031162955.1. Classification (NCBI taxonomy): domain Eukaryota; kingdom Metazoa; phylum Chordata; class Actinopteri; order Perciformes; family Percidae; genus Sander; species Sander vitreus. The sequence continues at coordinate 20,130,204 of NC_135867.1, forward strand.
GAAGTGCACCCACGCACACACTACGCAAAAAGACAGGTCACTAAACTAGACAAAAGAACATGGATCACAGTGGCCTAACGATTTTCTAGGGGTTTGTCAGCTGTGGTTAGTTACGCTCTAAACAAGGTTAGAAGTAAGTCTAAATCTACATTTTGGCAAATGAACAGCTCAGATAAGTTGTTATTGAGATAGATACCCCTTGTGAGAAACGCCTGAGATTCCTGTTGACCTAGGGACCGTCCCACCAACAGTCATAATTAACAGAGCAGGCAGAGAGTTGCAAACACACTATCAGCAGGGACAGATGTTAATGCATATGCCTTTATGGCTCTTGCTAAACTTGTAACTTGTGAAGACATATTGTTTCCATATCAAACATAAATACTACCTCACAGTTAACGCTGTTTTGCGAGATGGACACAGTCAAGACAACTGTGTTTTGGAACACCAGCAAGAAAGGACAAGGTGGAATGCTTGACCTTTCCCTTTGAGGTTCAATCACCCATTGCAGAGGCCAGCCAAGAAAGGACTTGCAAAAGAGGAGGCAGGGGACAGAAAAGAAAAATGAACCACACAGTGTCCTCCTTATGTCATCCAGCCTATTGTGAGAGACACAAATCTGAGCAGCGATGCCTCAGCAGGGGATCTTTGTATGCTCATCTTCATTGATTTGGCTCATCTATTCATGAGACAGGGACATTGTTTATCCACACACTACTCAACTAAACTCTCCGTCATTCCCTCATACGCAATAGGACCTGGGAACTCGTGGAAAATGCCACCAAGCCCACCCATCCATTTGTCTAAGCACCTGCTCACACTTGCCACCTTCCAGGATTAGTCATAATCATGCCAATGCTTACCCGTCCACTGGCACACCAGGGGTGGGGTGGGGGCTTTATGTTTGGGTGGGAAGGGGGGATACCAGCCGGGAACCCTCTTTGTGAAGCTTGTGAACAGCAGACATAGCCACTGCAGACAGCCTGCATCTATACAGAGGTGCAGGGCCTGTAAGCTGCTGTGCCTTCATGCAGCTCTGACCATTTTGACACAAACGCGCTCTGACAACTGGGGCTGCTCCCTCATAAATAACATCAAAATGGAGGGAGTGTCCTGATGGCTCCACGGGCCACTGTAGACTTGAATTGAGCTCACGGTCTGAGTCAGATTATGTCTCGCTTTTGTATCACACTCTACAGCTGCTTGGCGAAGTCCAATTTTCACAAAACAAACAAAAAGTATAATTGATTACATAAAAATGGAAGGAAGAAGAGGAGTGCATATTGCAGGAAACAAAATAATTTAATAAAAAAAAAAAAAATTGTTCTGGTACACGTAAATCCTTCTCTTCAACTTTATGAGTTTGTTCTACGTTGTTCTTCACTTGTTTACAAGTTCTGAAATCTGTGGCTGCTACCCAGTTTGCTGAGTTGACAAGTTCTTACAAAACATCACTTTTGCAATGTTTGTAATCAATTTTTTCATAGCCTTTAAAGCTATATAAATACTGCAGGGATTCAGTGCCTTGCTTGTTGATGTAGGTTGCAAGTAGACTTAGGCTAGGTAGTTCATGTTTCCGAGGTGGTTTCTATATAATAGGCTAATTCTTTCACCCGGGCTTGGATTGCATCATGTAGAAGGACGGTAGGCCATTTCTAAGCAACTCACCAAGCCTTCCTTCTCCAAAAAACACTGAAATCAATGAGCCACAACCTCCAAAGGCGGTGGCATTTAATACATCTCATATAGAAAACAGTCCCTTCACGAACAAGGAAACAGCTGTGAGATGTTATGTGGTGTATATGAAACATTACCTGGGAGCACAAAGAGCTCTCTTGATTCAAGAAAATTGCAAACATTTCTTAAATGCGGTCAAAACTGGGATATTATAAAGAGGTACTGTATCAAAAAATACACGGATGGAAGGTAAATGACAAAGAGTGAACCAACATTTAGGATAGTAACTCACTTGCTGATATCCAGTACACATCTGCTCACACCCTGATTACACAGACTGATCAGTTATTTTTTTTGGCATCACAGCTATGATGAAATTGCTACGCGACGTATAAAGTTCACCTTTTGCAAACACTGCAGTTACAAAAACACAGTGTTAAGAACACCTGGTGAGTGGCCTTTGTAACAAATGATGTAAAACCCTGTTTGGACCTTAAAGCAACACCAAATCACTTTTCCTCTTCAGTCCCCCTACAGATTGGAAGTGGAATTGTCCATTACCGCAGTCATTCCAACTACAGATCCGCTACCCGATCTGGCAAACTTGCATAGTGCGGTTACAGCCGGTAGAGGGCCGCAAAGCGAATGCAGAAGTGCCGTTCACCCTGTTACGAGTTCATGTTGATCTGTGCTACGCCGTAATATTCACTACATTCCATTGTTATCAGCTTTTGTTTGGCCAAAGGCATTATTAATACAATTCTGAAAGGTAACAGAACTCATTTTTCATCATAGCAGTAAAAGCACAGGTGTAACTGATAACTTATTGAGTTCTATCAGTATCAGTATTGTTTGATACTTTTCTGAGCCATGTCCAAATGTAGGCCTCGTAGGGCTGCCCCCTCTAGACTAATCAATCGGTCATTTTGGTCTTAAATCGACTAAGATTTAGTCATTGTTTATGCTTTTTTTCATGCCGAGTGACTTATTTTCCAATAAACTTATGAGCACATCTTTGGTAAACACTAGATTTTAAAGTGATGCTTTTGCATTATTCTTTGTGGAGAAACTCAAGTTTTACAGATCTGTCGATTAAATCAACCAATATCTCAGTCGAGAACATCCTTCAAGTGCAAGTTGACTAAGATTTTCTTTAATTAAGGACAGCCCTAATGCTTCGGAAAAGATCTATTGTTAAAAACAAGCAAGTAGAACATAAATAAGCAGTACAATATATGAGACTCATAAAATATTTCTCAATGGCACTATTAAGCCTCACAAACATTGCAGAGTCTATTTTTATTTAATGTTATCAAGTCTACAAAATGGGGGGATGGGGACTACTGACCAGCAAAATGTTGATGCTACAAAGCCTTTACACTGGCACTAGGACTTTAACTTAAAATTAAGATGCTAAAGCTCCCTTCATTAGTATATTTTATTTAAACAGTAAATACAGGTACTTTGTCGTAATGGACATGTTTCAAGCAAAACAAGCTCTAAAAAAAACCCCCACTGTAAGCTACTACTTAGCACCAAATGGCAAACAGAAAGAGTTAGTAAGTAGGCTAGTTGGTGGACAATGTTAAACATCTACAAAGATAACAACCCAGATATTTTTTAAGGGTTACTGTAACAAGCCGTAGCTAAAAAATTGGACTTGCATTCGTCAGGTGGCCACAGAGATGACTACAAACGACTGATAATGTTGCTTCATGTCCGCTAGAGTTTTGAGTAGGCAATTGTTTGCTATCACATTAGCCATAGCCACTTGTTGGTTGATCTGTCAGCTTGACTTAGAAAGGTAAAGATTAATCCATTAATTGTCAACTATTAATCGCCAACTATCGATAATCGATTAATTGGTCATGTTTTCAAGAATGAAAAAAGTCGGGCTAGCTCAGTTGGTAGAGCGGGCGCCCATATATAGAGGTTTACTCCTCGACGCAGCGGGCCCGGGTTCGACTCCGACCTGCGGCCCTTTGCGGCATGTCATTCCCCCTCTCTCCCCCCCCCCCCTTTCATTTCTTCAGCTGTCCCGTCAATAAAGGCCTAAAAATGCCCAAAAAATAATCTAAAGACAAGAAAGAAGAATGAAAAAAGTCAAAATTCTCTAATTACACATTCTAAATGAGAATATTTTCTGTTTTTTTTACTCCTCATCTTTGAGTTGTGGATAAAATAAGACATTTGAGGTCGTCGTCTTCAACAGAATAATAGTTACTTGCTGCCCTAGCTTAACTTAATGCATTTCGGCCTCTAATGGAAAAATTATTAATGCAATTTCAAATGTAATTGGTAACACTTTTCTGATATCAAAAACTGTCGCTGCACTAATATTAGATGATCTAAAATGTAATTTGACATACAAATACATCAGCCTGTTTACTGTATTAAGAAACAGATCTACACCAACAAATCAACAAAATGGCTTCCAAATGCAAGGTGCATCACCAACAGCTTTCTTGAAACCATTTAATACATCTGGCAGTGGCCTGTAAAGGCAATATTATTAGGCTAGGTTAAGATGAGTCAATCATTTTCACTACAGTTGGTTCACCTGTTAAACGTCATTTTATTTCAAACATTTGTCAGCCAAACGCATCTTGAATGAATGGATGCATTGCACTTTATAATAATTGTTTGTTATTATAATAGTTAGTCTTCTTCTCTTCTTGTTCTAAGTGGCTATCACAGTCTTCAGAGACAGCCAGAATGGAGCTCCATGCACAGAAGGATTGCATTATGACTTTCTCACTTTAGGGCACTTTTTACCATTTACTTTGCAGCATTACTGACGTATCATTGTGCATCCAGACAGAGCCAAACTGGTCTGAACAACATGATTCACTTAACTGTGGCCTGACATAAAACTGGCAATATATTGCGCATTATGCGAAAATAGGAGAGGCAGCTGTACTTATGGTAGTAGTCAAGCAGCTCATTTACACAACAATATGGATAATTTTAAACGCCTGACAAAGTATTTAAACAAATATGTTAATCATTTTCTACACATTACTAAAATACGTTTCTATAAAAAAGGTAACACAGTGGAGAACTTTAAAACTAAAAATTCTGCAAAGCATGTGTCAATTGATGGTAGTTGAATGAAATATTTCTAGCCTTACGACAAGCTTCAGAATGATAACTGCACACAGATTTACATGAGATTGACAGCGTAACAGTGTGCAGTACACAATACATGCAGGGCTTCTGGCTAGACGCCAGATACTCCACAACAAGCCACACCGTCCATCTGCCTTTTACATCAGGAAGAAATAGTGCTCAAAGATGAGTCTCTCACAGTAGAGCAGAATGTTACTAATGCCACATACCAAGCAGGGTGAGTGTTAACACTGGATAAGTAATGTTAACTTTGCTTGTGTAGCAAGACCTTATCTACACCTTTTAGAAGCAACTTAAATGAGAAAAGAAAAACTTCTCTAACATATCGATGATAGTTCAAGCTTCCCTGTAGCACTTCTACCACCTTGACTGCTTCTCCAGTGACTACATGAGTCCTTAAGTTATTTGACTTTCATTTATGCATCCTCTCTGCCATTTTCAATCAGTGCTCCCTCTCAGCAGCAGTTTGACACATTTCTATTAACATATTTACTTGATCAGTTAATTAGTACAGTAGATATGATACAACTGTATTAGTCCCGAAGGAAATGATTGTACCAGAGTAGATGGCAAGTGATACAAAGTAAACATGTTTATCTGAAGGTCAAACACATAATATAAAATAAATAGTATTGTCAAGGGACTTAAACATAACAGTACTAACATTACCAACAAGAACTCATGATCTATACCTGACCCTGCTCTCAATTACATACAGTCACTCACATTAAGCTGCAGTAAAATAATAAACTAAGCAGTCAGCAACTGTAGGATGTAGATTGAATAGTTTTCTAAAATAAAAAAAATAAAAAGGAGATTCAATTATTTTTGTGAATGATACTGAACTGCTGCAAGGTTGATTGAGGAGGTTCTTCCCATTATGGAGTTTATCACACCCACTAACACACACTGGGGCATAACTTTATATATAATATACCAAATAATCCCTCTTAAGACTTGTAAAAACACATGAGACGACAGAATTGCGATATTCTTAGGATGTGGGTTTATAAATGTGTTAACAAAATGACAGCATACAAATAAACGCGACAAAACATTTAATCATTTGAAATATCGTCTCCCTTAAACTAAGGTTGTATCGTTTTGCTTTCTTCAAGCTCAAGGCTCAATTCTTTTAGGCTAAGTAAGGCCATGGGAATAAACCATTTCATTCATTTTTTGAACAATAGCCTTCCATCTTAGTACACAGTGAAAACCACTAAACCGTGGCAGATCTCACTCTCAACAGCATCACTCACTTTCTAGCTAAAAGGGATTTATAAATTGCGTAATGTTGCTAATTTCAAATCTGCTTCTTCGTTGCTAGTGTTAGCTGATGTTGTGTGCATAGTTTGAATTCCTTTCCACCACGGTCTTGCAGAATAAATAGCTAGTTAATAAACAGAGAGCGGCACAGCGTTGCTTACCAAGCAATGTTTTTTTTATTTTTGTGGGCTCATTACGACAGCCTCGCCCAAACTAAGCTAAATTAGCCAGCGAGTTTGATTAAGGCAGCCTTAACATCGTTAGCTAACTTGGCTAGTTATTGTCGAACCAACCGACTGAGGCAAGCGGAAAGTTCACCGCGGACTTGCGAATCGTCGTTGGTAAATCTCAGCAGCCGATAACCTAAGTAAACACGTATTCAACGTTCGCTAAACAAAATTATATGTGGTATTAACCGCGTTACAATAAGAAAATCTTCGCCCGGCATTACATCTCATTATCCTACGGCGTTCGATCAAAGCCCTCAGTCACACGGAAAAAAAACAGGTCTGTCTCGATTGTAACGGTGCAGTGGCGTCTCCAGCCTACTTCAAATTATCCCGCATGTTTTGCTGGCTTCGACTTGGCAAACAAACTTAAAAAAACATCAAGCGCTGTCGAGTTATTCAACATAAATAATCTAAGTATCCGTACAATAGAAAACACAAGCCACCTTTTTCAAACACACGTTGAGGAAAATTGATTTTTTTGTTCTAGCGTCATTCCCAAACCTCACAGCTGGACGCCTGGATTCATATACCATTGTTTTGCTTGGTTACTTGATCTTGGCATTACTCGTTTAAAAACTGGTATTACCGCTAAGATATCCAGTGCTTACACTTGTTAAGGTTGTTTTTCAAGCTATCCCAGTTTCCCTCCTAAAGAGTCAACTTACTTGAAAAAGAAACGTACTCCAGCTCGGCTCCATTTCCACACTTACTAATTCTGTAGGAAACCTTGTAGAAGCCTACAACAAAGCAACCAAACATGGCAGCTGAAACAACTTCCGGTAACCTCGAGGTTTGAACCACTTTACTGACGAGTTAGGGGGGGTATTACATTTAGTTTGTTAAAAAAGAATTCGTGTAATAGTTTGTGCAGCTCATAAAACAGAGATGAATAAATAAATATTGCCAACTTAAAATGCATTCTGAAATATAATTGCAAGACATTATCTGAATCGCTCCTCCTATCACAGAACTAATTTGATGTAGTTGGATTTCTAAACACCCCTCTGGATGGTTTTTCGCTAAGATTTTTCGAGGGGCATTTGTTAGTCTGTCACATGTGGCTGGGATATGAATGTTTTTTAGTAACACTAGGCTAAATTCGTTTTTATAAGAAAATGATTTAGAACGCGATTTGTTCTGCATTACAAACACTTAGCCCTACTTCTTTCGCATAATGAAAAGTGTTTCCGTTTAAACGGAGCTGGAAATAATCCGCGTGCGGGGCAGTATATTTTCATTCATGGTATGGTGATGAATGAAAACGACAGAACCCATAAATTGAACGAATTCCCTCCAGTGGACCAAAATAACACATTCACTATACTCATTAGCTGTAAATACACCACTTATATTGAATAAACAACAATAAAATATATTTGCTCCTCGTGTTTACTAGGATTATTTTCTGTATAGCCTAGTTATTTGTGAAATTGTGATAGGGCCTAAATCACATGGATGAATACATTGTCTCTAGATTTAAGATTATTTTACACACAACATTTTGGTCCTGTTAAGGCTGCTGATTTGTTAAAAGTGTGTAGAAAAACAACATTTTACACAGCTTCAAGCGCTGAAATGCGAATCGACGCTTTCTGTGTGAATACAAACCATAAACAACAAGCATTCTTCACTGTCCTTCACTGTGTTGCATCATTTATCATCAAACTGTAAAACCGATGATTACTCAACCCTCAGAAAGAGTGTAAACTGACATGACCACACTGGAAATGAATGATAGCTGCACTGTATCATTCTGAATTCATAGGTGTTTTATAAATTAGACTTTAATTTAGTCATTTTATGAAAGGGAACACGTGATATATTACTGTGAAATAACAATAAATAACTGATATCTCTGGAGTTACTATGCAGGCAGACAATATTAGGAATACAGGATGTCTGTCTGGTCAGTTGACACATTCACTCTTGTAGACAGCCAAGAAAAAAAGTACAGAGCATCTGGGGTATAGGTTACAAGAACAGTAGCTAATGCTAGATGACCTTTATAAGCACCTAGGGCTGTCCAAGAGCCTCAGACAACTAAGACCAAATTTGCTGTAAAATATCTTTATACATAAAAAAATAGACCCTCCCACTCAGCTAATAATTAGCATATGTGGATACAACAATAGTGTCAAGGCTGAAAAGAGGGCTGTTTATGGCAAATAACCTGAGTGTCAGCAAAGCACCAGGACTCAGATTGCGTGGCAGCACCAGCAGTGGTGGAAGAAGTATTCAGATCCTTTACTTAAGTAAAAGTACTAATACCACATTGTAAATATACTCTGTTAGAAGTAAAAGTCCTGCATTGAAAATTTTACTTAAGTAAAAGTATGTAAGTATCATCAGGAAAATGTACTTAAACTATTAAAAGAATGCATAAAAATCCTCACATTTCAGAAACTTGAAATGATCAAAACAGTTCTGTCAATCAACTAAGTGTATAATCATCCTATCATTTCAGCTGTACTCAAAGGACTAACTCAATAAGAGTTCAAGTCTTCTTCTAAACTGAATGCAGCTACTAACTATGAATGAAAATAAAATCTGAACACAACCCGCAGTTTGTAACGCACTGAGCTGATTAAGATTTGCATATCCAGCCCATACGTGTAAGAAAGCCCTAACTTGTAGAACCACCGCTTGTTAATAACTTTATTAGTTTTTTCAAAGAGGAATTACCTGCTATTTTGCTTTTTTTATTTCACACTTTTTATTTAAGAGAAAGTGAATAAAAGGATGGTTTAAGTGCCTATATTTATGAATAGGATTTGAGGTATAGGCCTATATTATTTGCTCCACAACAACCAAAAGTTGAAAAAAAAGTGAAAAGTTGCTGATATTTCAATATTTATCATAAGTGACGTGAAAATTGATATACGGTGATTCTTCCCACTTCCACCAAGACCAAAGTTGAATCTTCTGGGAAACGAGACTAGTACTTCAGCTCTAAAATGAAAGTGGACACAGACCGCTTGTGTCAGTATTGTGCACACTCTTTCCAGTACGTTCTTTGAACTCTCTGCTTGTCCGTGAATGGCTGTTCAGTAAAGGTGCCCCCATTGTACATTTCAATCTTTGTCCCACTGTACACTGGAAGCCTTTATTCACATACAGTGCAACAAATGTTTCAGTTAGAGTTAGGGAATATGTGTGGTCAGCCCATTCTCCCCTCTTCCAGCTCAAAAGACACGATAACGTCCAGCAACTGGCTCCACTTGGAAATACAGCTATGCAGATTGCTTCCGCTTATATTTTTCCAGCTTTGGATAAGGAAAACTCAGATTCTCCAAAGGTAAGCTCCCCCAGGACAGGAGAGAATAATCCATATACGTTGATTTTGTTTTAGCTTGTTTTTTTTGTTTTTTTACTATTTTAGGAGGAGATTGTATAAATTAGAGAATTAATTTGTAAACCTGGGATTTGTAGAAACACACATTCCCGTTACAAGAAATGGTGTCTCATTGAATGTAACTAAACTCTTGTGAATATAAGAAACTGCTGTTAATTTGCAGCTAATGCAAAATCTGCTCTTACGTAATAGCATTTAAAATACACATGGTAAAGTTATTCTTGATTCTAACTCAAGCAATTTATCCTTTTAAAGAAATTACTCTAAAGGTCATGCCATATTTTGACATACTAACATGACACAATGACAAACAGAGAAAGCTATTTTATGATGTGTACTGTATATTTATAGTGGATTTCTAGGTCAATATTTAAATCTAGATAATATTTGAAAGCCATACATGTGCAAATGTATCTAGTTTCATGCCCCTGCTTCCTTATATTTAGGGCATTTTTTTCTCCATAAAAGTGCAGGGTGTACTAACAACCACTTTACCGTTTTATTATGATTCAGTCATTGATACAATCTGCCTGACTGCTGTAAAAAGTATTTGAACTATTGTGTTTCCACAGAAATGGGAGACTGGTCCATTCTTGGCCGCTTCCTAACGGAAGTTCAAAACCATTCCACGGTCATTGGCAAGATATGGCTGACAATGCTGCTCATCTTCCGCATCTTACTCGTGGCCCTGGTGGGGGATGCTGTCTACAGCGATGAGCAGTCCAAGTTTACCTGCAACACCCTACAGCCTGGATGCAATAATGTCTGCTATGACACTTTTGCTCCTGTCTCACACTTGCGCTTTTGGGTCTTTCAGATTGTTCTAGTGTCCACACCTTCTATCTTCTACATTGTGTACGTCTTGCAAAAAATCACCAAGAATGAAAAGGTAGAGGATAAGAAGGTTGAAGTGGTACCCAGTTCCTCTCCTTTACTTGAAAGAGACAAACACATAGGAGGAGATAAAGAGACAACACTGGAAGCTGGCAGTCCTTATAACACAAGCTATGACAATGAGGGGTGGAGCTCACAGGCAGGTGAGTGTGAGGAGAAGAGCCAGCTGGAGGATGATATTAAGGAGGTAGGAAAGGACCCAACCCAGCTCTCCAGCCAAGTACTACTTATCTACATCATACATGTTTTGCTGCGCTCCATCATGGAGATAATCTTCCTCATTGGACAGTATTACCTATTTGGATTTGAAGTTCCACACCTCTTCCACTGTGAGACCTACCCCTGCCCAAACAGGACGGACTGCTTTGTGTCTCGAGCAACAGAGAAGACCATCTTCCTCAACTTCATGTTCAGTGTCAGTCTAGGTTGCTTCATCTTGAACATTGTGGAGCTGCATTATCTAGGCTGGATTTATATTTTCAGAGTGTTGTTCTCCGCATGCTGTACATGCTGTGTGTCAGATAGAAAACCTGGGCAACAGGTGGATTTGTACTCTGACAACAACCCGCTCTTGCTTGAGCTCAAACACTCTCTACGTGGCAGGGTCGTCTTGCAGACCACCTCTTCCGTGTCCCGGGACAAGAGCAGTGCTGTCCCAAACCAAGGCCCGGCCATCTCCTTTGAGACAGACTCTACACTGGAGTGCACTTCGAAGAGAAATCCAGATGAAAAGGAACGCAGCAAGAATAGACTGCTCAATATAGCCAAAATAGGAAGAGGGAAAAAGTCTTGGCTGTAAATTATTTCAAACCATATTTTTCTTTTGTGTTTGTATATCTCTAAACTGATTGAAATTGATCTTTTCCGGATGGATTAGTTTAAGGTAGTTATAAAGTTATTGATTATTAAATTGTTAAGAGGGAGAAACTGTGACAGATTCAGTGTATTTGTTTCTAGCCACAGAAAATCTCAGTACTTGACATTAATAGTCTGGAATTGTGGAATGATTTGGAGATGTTGCAAATTGTTTACCATTCTAGGTTTATTACTGTAGAGGGAAGCACTGATGTTAATGCAGTGCAGCATTTTATGACAATGTTTCTGTATATATATATATATATTTATTCAATGTATTGCAGTGATTTATTCATACCTCCACTTACTCCTACACTTACACCACCCTTGTTAAAGAAACAAGCGCCACAAATGATCTTTTGTAAATAGACAGATGGTGAGTTTAAACATCAGAAACGTCATACGTAGTTGGCCTATTAAGCAGCAATGCCCAAAGGCTCTGATCTGGTCTTATGTATATGTTGGTCAGGTTCTCATTGTTTTGTCCTTCTGCTAGAAGCCACGTTTCAAGTTAATTTTACAGTAGGTTACCTGTACTGTAGAGTGGGACAAAAGGCTTGATTTTCTTTGACTTGACCAAATACATCTGAAATTGTTCTTGCTGTCCTGCATGGCAATTCTATCCCATAATGTACAGGTCTTCAAGAGCTTAGGCTGAAATGTAATCAAATGTGCAAAGGCCTTAAATGTATAAACATGAGATTTAAAAGAACATTTTATATTTTATCAAATTTAAAATCAGCATCCTTTACAATATCCTGTCAAACCTCTGAATTAAGACGTGGATGTGCATTGAGTTCTAGGGCAGCCTGGGAGCATTTACCTGTGCCTATACTGTACCTGCACATTCAGTGTTCCAATAAGTAAAAAGACCAGGAGGGGTCACTGCTGTCCGGTTTACCCTGGTGCTGCCTTCAAGTACTATTGTATTTATTAGACCTTTAGTGCAGTTTAAACATTTACGACACAAATACGATTGTAGAAGGCTAGATTTGGCACAATGTGTCCACATGTAACATATAATAAAGATGGATTGCATGAAATCAGTACAAGTAAAAGGTGGTGAAAGCATTCCTTGAATGATTAGTCATTTGTTTGGTGTTCTTCTATGCACATAGCCTAATTCACGTTCCATTTTCATTTTTCGTCTGTAAATATATATCTATTATACATGACTACTAACTGTCCTTGTTAAAACAAAAATTTAAAACACAAACATGAGATTGGTTGTATCCCCAGGTCGTTTATAGTCGACCACATTTTTTTTTTTTTAATTTTTAAACAGAGCTTACGGCTAGCATTTGAATGCATCAGAAGTATATGTCTCGCACCTACTGTAAATTCCAAGGAGGACAATTCTGAAAACTTCAAGCAAGACAACAACGCAGGCAATTACAGGTTGGTCACTGTCATGTCTGCTAATAGCGTGTAGGCCTACTCTGTGTTATTTTATATAAATGACATTGTTACACTCTCTACTGAAAGTGTTCCCTAAGGACACCGGTGCTAGAAAATGAGGGCAAAGCAGCTTAAAGGGAGAGCATTACGGCCAAGCCCTGGACTATCCGCAACGAAAACCTAGCTATAGCGTGTGTACAGTAAGTTTAGTAAAGGTAACAATCAAGAATGTATTATTGTACATGTATTATTTCCTATGAAAAGTCATCATGAAAATATTGTATATAAGTGCTGAACTTGATTTTATTGCTATTTCATAACCTCTGTGACCTCAGGAGATGTGATTAAGTGTGGATTATGCGCGAATTTACTGTTTATGGGTTCACACAAGCTACTGTATGTGCACAAGGCATTCAGTTTTGGATTGAGAGCCTCGTGCACAAATGTTCAGATGCTCTGCATCACTTCAGTGGTGATGCTGAACATTTGACAGCAAGACAGATGAGGACAAAGCTCTTCCAAACAGTGTCTGTATGTAGGGCAACTTGAAATACATCGTGGCATTGACATGTGTCAGTTTATAGGACTAAGAGAATACATCTAAAATCTATATTCAAAAGAGTACATTCATATTTGTAGGTCATTTCCTTTGTTGAGACTGTAATGCATCACTAAGTGACGTCACAATATACTTTTCTTGTGATTTAAGTTATGTTGATGATGATACTTTGGATTGAAAATAAAATTTCTGATTAAAATGATGCAAACACTGCAGGATGAGAAGATGAGTTATGACTTTATTAAGTAGGCCTATTTGATCAAATGTTTTATGTGTTGCAACAATAAGAAGAACAACAACAACAACAACAATAATACAAATGTTAAAATTGTGGACAGGACTGTATACCTTGGACTGTGAACCTTGTCAACTGACATGCCTTCTTTACTTTATGGGGTTGGATTTATTACATTGTCACAAGAACACAATACATAATGTACTTTTTAAGGCTGATATCATATTCTATAAATTAAAACATAAATATAACAAACAGGCTATATTTAACTCAAAGTAAATAAAGGGTTTAAAAAAGCATCCTATGAAGAATTTACTGTACACTCACCGAAAGAATTATTAGGAACACCATATTAATACCGTGGTTGACCCCATTTCGCCTTCAGAACTGCCTTAGTTCTTCGTGGCATGGATTCAACAAGGTGCTGGAAGCATTCTTTAGAAATGTTGGGCCATATTGATAGGATAGCATCTTGCAGTTGATGGAGATTTGTGGGATGCACATCCAGGGCACGAAGGTCCCGTTCCACCACATCCCAAAGATGTTCTATTGGGTTGAGATCTGGTGACTGTGGGGGCCATTTTAGTACAGTGAACTCATTGTCATGTTCAGGAAACCAATTTGAAATGATTCAAGCTTTGTGACATGGTGCATTATCCTGCTGGAAGTAGCCATCAGAAGATGGGTACATGGTGGTCATAAAAGGATGGACATGGTCAGAAACAATGCTCAGGTAGGCTGTGGCATTTAAACGATGCCCAATTGGTACTAAGGGGCCTAAAGTGTGCCAAGAAAACATCCCCCACACCATTACACCAACACCACCAACCTGCTCAGTGGTAACAAGGCATGACGGATCCATGTTCTCATTCTGTTTAAGCCGAATTCTGACTCTACCATCTGAATGTCTCAACAGAAATCGAGACTCATCAGACCAGGCAACATTTTTCCAGTTTTCAACTGTCCAATTTTGGTGAGCTCGTGCAAATTGTAGCCTCATTTTCCTATTTTTAGTGGAGATGAGTGGTACCCGGTGGGGTCTTCTGCTGGTGTAGCCCATCTGCCTCAAGGTTGTGCGTGTTGTGGCTTCACAAATGCTTTGCTGCGTACCTCGGTTGTTAGGAGTGGTTATTTGAGTCAAAGTTGATCTTCTATCAGCTTGAATCAGTCGGCCCATTCTCCTCTGACCTCTAGCATAAACAAGGCATTTTTGCCCCCCCAGGACTGCCGCATACTGGATGTTTTTTTCTTTTTCAGACCATTCTTTGTAAACCCTAGAAATGTTTGTGTTTGAGAACCCCAGTAACTGAGCAGATTGTGAAATACTCATACCAGCCCGTCTGGCACCAACAACGCTCAAAGTTGCTTAGATCACATTTCTTTCCAATTCTGACATTCAGTTTGGAGTTCAGGAGATTGTCTTGACCAGGACCACACCCCTAAATGCATTGAAGCAGCTGCCATGTGACTGGTTGATTAGATAATTGATAATTAAACGAGAAATTTAACAGTTGTTCCTAATTACCCTTTAGGTGAGTGTATACACTGCAATTTAGTTTTGCATCTGTCCTCATACTGTATGCGCCATTACAGGTGTGCATGACTAAACAATATTGGCCAATAATCGGCATGCCAGTACCTTAGTCTAGCAAAACTAAATTAGACAGTTCTATGAAGCTCTCAGCAAACATTTTCTTAATTTTCTCCACTTTCTCCTCTTCCTTACAGATGGCATTATAGGACCATAGCTACTGTAAATGCTCTCTCTCTCATCATTTGTATGAAACTGTCCTTTAGTCGCTGTGAATAATTCAAACTGGTAAAAGTTTGAGAATGTTTCACCTAATTAAGAAAGACAAGGAGAAAGACGTGGTCAAGAAAGAGAAGAAAGAAAAGAAAGAGCGTATGTCCCAGGCAGAGTTAAAGAGTCTAGAAGAGATGAGCATACGTAGAGGCTTCTTCCACCTCAATCGAGGGAGTGCTAAGAGGGACTCTCGGGGCAAGTTGGAGATCTCTAGTCCTATCCCAATTAAGGTAGCTACCAGCATGGAGCTCAGCCTGACAGACCTGGAGGCTGAGCGGCTTCACAACAACCTGGGGCAGGATAAGGGGCAAATAAGTGCAAGTACCTCTGGTGAAGACGTGAAGGGAAATGAACTGGATCACCGTCGCAGCTCCGTAAAAGAGAGAGCAGCTAAATTTGGGGAATTGGCCAGGTTGAATTCTGTGGTAGGCCAGAGGCACGTGTCTTTTTCCCAGAAGAGCAAAGAGGACAATACTTTGGAGGCGTCAAATCTTTCTAGGCAGAACTGGAATACATCTTTGAAGTCCCACTCCAACCCAAAAGGCACCAACATGGTTCACATTCCTGAGATCGTGGAGAAGACTTTCCCTGGTGCAGAACTGCAGTTGCCTATGCTTGCTGCTCCTCCAATACCAGATCCAAGAGAGCTGGAGATACAGCGGCGCAACACTGGGGACTTTGGCTTCTCTTTGCGGAGGACCACCATGCTAGAAAGGCAGCCTGATGGAGGAGTGTGTCGGCGTGTGGTGCACTTTGCCGAACCAGGTTCTGGGACCAAGGACCGGGCTCTGGGCCTGGTGCCAGGAGACAGGCTCATTGACATCAATGGGATCAATGTGGAGAACAAGAGCAGGGATGAGATCGTGGAGATGATCCGTCAGTCTGGAGAGACAGTCCGGCTAAAGGTGCAGCCGATTCTGGAGCTGAGTGAGTTGAACCGCAGCTGGCTGAGGACCACTGAAGGCCTGCACAAACACATCTTTGATGTAAGTACTACTGTTGAATCATTTTCAGTCCACTGACTGAATAGATTCTAACTTGCAAACACAAATTCCACATTTAGGCTACTGATTCTCTTTCCGCAAGGCATCATTTTATAACTGTAAGAGCTGCTTTTCTGTTGGTGAGGATTTCACTTTGGATCTTGTGACAATTTCAGACTTTTGAAAATGTTTCTCCATATTTGCATTGCAACAACTGTGTTGTTCTGGTGCTCCTTGAGCTGCGTTATTTGGGTTTTTAAATATATAGCTGCGTAAACGTTAATAAAATCACCACCTAAAATGACTGTAAATCCCAGCCTTTCTTTCTCATTTTGGTATTTCCTTTTAAGTATGTGGTTTTGCGCCCACATGTAGTGGATTAAAGAGGTCTGGGTCATGGCTGGAACTGTTATGACACTGGTAATGTGCCTTTGTGCTTGTATTTATGAGGGAGTGTGTGTTTTGAAAGAGAGAATGTGTTCTGTGTATATATAATCCCCCCCTCCCTCCTCCCCAGTCTTTTGACACCAAACAATAGGACGCTGAAGGAAACAACGGCCCAAACGCCACCACAGACCATGGCCATATGGTCTTGTAAGACGTGGCTGGCAGCCCATTCAGCTCTTTTCACTCGGATAATCATGTGGATAAACATGTAGAGGAGCATCAAGTTAAACTCTTTATTAGCTGGCACAACAAACACCTTTATGCATTTTTAAGTATCTTAAGACAGTGGGTGAAATAAACTTTGGTTTAGGTTAGGGCTGGGCAGTACACTGTTATCTGAGGTATATCAGTAATGTTTCCACAGTACTTTTGAGTTTTTATAGAAAAAATGCCTTCAATGTGTACATTGTTAGGTTTTATTCTGTAATCATACAATTAGAACAGAATACAATAGACAGTTTTGAATATAAGCCCCAGCATAATAATTAGGCTATTTAATTAGAACGTCACACTATTATAATTTCAGTTTAAAAGCGGAATACTATTGGATATCATTGAACCTTGAAAATTAAGAAAATTTCATATAGTATTTTTGCCTATTGACCAGCCATATTTTTGTTAAATTATTGTATGTCTTTATTATGATACATGATATATGAACATAGGCCCTATGTAGACTATTGAGACAGATGTTTCAATCAGTAAAATTAATTCCTTTTAACAGCTCTACATTGGGTCAGTTGTTAGATTTATTCAGAATCAAACTTCAAGGATGGTGAAATGATAATAGACTGACTGACTTACTAACTTGCTAATATACAAAGTTTTTGTGCAGTAAAGTAGAGATGTCTCCATCCTTTCCGAGCACATCAGAGTTGAGAGTAGTGTGGGAATTCAGTGCTTAACCCATATTGTGGGGCCATACTTTGTTATTTGTTCTGGCACATACGTACGATGTAAAATGTGCATTGCAGTACATAGCTGGCGTTTAGAAACTTGAGACATTACAACAGTGACAACAAATAACACGGGTAACACGGGCTAGTGTTATTTTGTGAGTTTCACTTGTTTTAAGAACCATGTCCATCTTATGTAGGCTATCATAGTGCCCAAAAGTGACAAGTTATGAATCATGTTTTTTTTTAACATATTGTCCCATGTTGTAAGTGTGGGAAAGAGACGTTAGTGATACAATATTAAGTTAACTGAAATGGTGTGAAGTGCCCTGTAAAACCGCAGGTGTGAACTTGATATGTTCTGATCATTTTGGCGTGTATCACATTGTCTCTCCATCTATCCAATACTTTACCCATGTAACCATCATTTTAAATCATGGGACTGTACCTCTGTGGTAATGCATATGTACACAGCCATAGACACTTTGCTTTGTCCTACATTCAACTTGTCTTGATGATCATCATAAGACAGGCCATTTTAAAAAGCAGAAAATGTGCATGTGAGCGTGACCTAGAACCAACAGCACTATTTATAGGTGGTTATAATAAGATCCGGATTCTGGATCTAGAGCTCTGTAACACAGTTAGAACCATATGTGATGCATGAGGACATTTAAAGGTTACAAAAATAGTGACATTTTTGGAAATATTCTTATTTCTTGCCAAATGTAAGGTGAGACCTTTCATACCACTCTCATATCTGTCCACTAACAAATGTAGCTACAGCCAGAGACTTTTCTCCTAGCTTAGCATGAACACTGGAATCAGAAGGAAATAGCTAGCCTATCTCTGTCCAAAAGTAAAAACATCTGTCTACCAGCATATATAAAGTTCACAAATTAACATGTATCTATGTGTTTTGGTATTAGGGCTGGGCAATATATCGATATTATATCGATATCGTGATATGAGACTAGATATCGTCTTAGATTTTGGATATCGTAATATCGTGATATGACATAAGTGTTGTCTTTTACTGGTTTTAAAGGTTGCATTACAGTAAAGTGATGTCCTTTTCTGAACTTACCAGACTATTCAAGCTCTTCTATTATTTGCATTTTCCCCACTTAGACATTATGTCCACATTACTGATGATTATTTATCTAAAATCTAAGTGTGAAGATATTTTTATATATTATATATTATATTTTTATGAAGATATAATTGTCAACCCTAGAATATTGCCGCAATATTGATATCGAGGTATTTGGTCAAGCGTATCGTGATATCTGATTTTCTCCCTATGGCCCAGCCCTTTTTGGTATCTATATCTAGTTGTGGTTTTACCAGGGTTTATGTGCTGGAATATTTCTTGGCTAGGTGCAGTGACTTTCCGGAGTCTTGTCATCACTGTGAGGTTACCAGGCAGCCAGCAGTAATGGTGTAAGCGCAAGACTGCAGTTAGAGTACAATAATAAGAAGCTGGTTATTGAACAAAAACTGTATGTCTCTTTCTGTTTTATCATTATATGGTTTCTGATTAGAGTAATATAATCTCAACATTTGCTTAATTGGTATATAAATGGTCAGTAGTAGATCACTTCTCAAGAGAAGTAAACTTTAAATGTGCCTTGACATTATACTGGGCTTAAATTAAATTATTTCATGGCCAAGGATGCACAGCTGAGCACATTAACCATTTGTCCATTGGGTGGCAGCCATTGTCCACACCACATCAGGCTAAAACATCTATTCTTCTGTTTTTCCTTTCTGTTTTATTTCCTGATTCACTGTAAGTTCTTCATCACAGATACTGAGCTTTAGACCACTCAGGCCAGTGGACATCTAATGACTGAGATGACACCACTGGACTCAGATCACTGTTATGTAACGTCACATTCACAGTTAATATAACTGAAATGAATACGTTTAAACTATTAGAACAGGATTTGAACCCTTTAAAACAAAGATGTGAATGTTTTTAGTGGTCATATTCTTAAGGTATGCAGTGTTACAAACATTTGACCTCAGATTCATATCTGCTCTCTTAACTTTTTTGCTGGGGTTTCTGTCTCGGTTTTAACATGGGAAAGATTTGAAGAATTAAAAAAAAGCTTAAAATAATCAAAACCAGTCTGGATGGGAACTACTTTTTCTGAGGACCCTGTTGCGCAACAGACTCCCCCAAAAACTGCTGATCAACTTCTACTGCTGCACTATTGAGAATATCCTGAGGTACTGTTGTACAGTCTGCTACTCGAGTTGCACCCGCCACACAGGAAGGACCTGCAGCAGCCAGTTAAAACAGCTCAGTGGATCGTCGACTCTCCACCTCTCACAAACCTGAGAGACATCCACTTGAGGCTTCTCCACATACGGGCCTCTAACATCACAAGATACCCCTCTCACCCTGCCCAGACACCCCCTGTTTACCACCCTCCCCTCAGGCAGGCTCAGAACCATACACTGATGGACCAACAGGCTCAGAAACAGCTTTTTCCCCAGAGCCGTGGCCTAGGCGGAAAACAACTTTTGTTGTTTTTAGCATGCAATGGCCATTAGGTATCTATCATAAGGAGGATTGACTAATCCTGTGTGTCTAAACAAGGTACAAAATGAGTGCTCTACCATACTATTGTGCAGTTTGTTTAACTGAATCCTACTGCACTGCATATGAGCAGGTGTACAATGTGTGAGTGGGACTGTGATACCCTGTGTATCTATTTGCTGTCATACAGACATTCTGAAGGGAGGGGCACTGGTAGACAATTTTCCATCCGAAATTAATTGGTCATAGGCATTATTAAAACCAAGTTGAGGGCCATCCCTTGAACTGGTTAGTGTCTTCATGAACACCATATGCCACCATAAGTTATTATTATAATCTATTTGGCAGAGCTAACTTGGTATATATGGTATGATGGGTGGTTGGTTGTGAGGGTATGGTTGTGACACTGCAGTGACTAAATCTGGCCGCAGGGTGGCCCATAGCTGACCTGATGTTCCTATGTGGTCGTCTAATATCCCTGCATCACCTTTCTCTCATGTCATACCATTCCCTGTCTTTCTGCAGCCCAGACACAGTTTTATCATTTGGAAATTAGCAAATGGCGTAATCTCCTCCCCAAGCTGCCCATTTAAATCACATCACCCCCCTTTCCAGTGGGGTGATGCTACATAGCAGGGAGCATTAGTACAGGCATGGATTAATAAGAGGTGGGGCTTCCAAGAATAAAGCTGTTTGCTTCATGATAGAGGTTATACTTAAGATTCCCTACATTCTTTACATGTATTTAATATTTAATATTTCATAATTTACTTTTTTTGTTTGTTTCAGACCTTGACCTCTCATGTAATTTTGTCAGCTGAAAAAAGTCACTGTGACTATTTTTGACTGCAGTTTGACACATTAAGACAGACATACTTGACATTCTTGGGTGTGTGACTGGAACCATGTCTATCAGTCAATGGGACACAGACACTTGTCAGACACACCCTCATCTTGTCAGCCATAATATGCAAGAGCTTTTTTTGATTTAGCATCATTATTTGTTTTATTGTGCTATTATTAGTGTCATTACAAGTAGATACAATGTATATACATACTATTATGCATTCCTGTTTTGAGATTATCAATGTGTGCTATTATAGTATGTGAACACCATGAAAATTGTCTTTTACTGTTACATGAGGCCATTTTTATTTCTGCTTAACCCAGGAAGCAGGTGAGATCACACCCGAGTTAAAATAAGCTGCTCCTTAAATCATGCCTATGTGGCCTACTTTCAGAGAGAAGTTCAGATTTTCAAGCCTATTTACTATTACTGAGTAAATTCTGGGTCACATCCTGGACTTTTCAGAAGACTGCAGATTGCCATGTCCCATGATTAATTTCTGCTCTTAGCTCCCAAAGCATGGACACGTCATGGCATGTGATTTCTGCCTGCTTTTGGATTACACTGTATAGAGATTTTAATCTCTACATGATCAGCTTCCATCAATAACAGTAATACTTTTATTTCAGGGATTTTGTCATTCTGTCTTCAGATTTTCACAGCTTTTCTTTTTTTGGTTTCTTGCCCTGCCAGCTCTTCCTTTTCTAACAGGGTTTGGTAAATCAAGAAATAGCAGATATTATTGTGGACAAACCAATAGTTTATGTTGTATTTGTGGTGTATAGAGTCCTTAATCTTGATCTGCACTAACCATGTGTAGACAAACAGTCGACATGATGCTGTGTCCCAGTAATTGACTCTGGGGATTAGCAAACTGTGCTAGACAGGCTGTGTGTTTGCCTGGGTCTTGATGAGTGCTAATATTTGAGCTTCTGATTTTACCATGAGAAAGAAAGGATTTATAGTTGAATTATAGGATTTTTGCAGGAAAGCTATATTTTTGCACATTATAATTGAAATAAAAAAGATTTGCTTCTCATGATTCTGAATGAATTACTTCAACAATCTCCCCTACGTACTGGTTATGTGATAAATTAAACTGTTAATGAGTTTATGAATAAGTAAAGGGCATGCGAAGATTGGATGAGCTCATCACTGCCCAGCCAAGCCTGTTGCTACATTTCCATGTATTCCTTGTGTGGCTTCACTCCATTGCACCAATACTATCTGACTGGTCTGTGTTTTATTTTAAGAATCTTGATTTACACTTCAGTGCAGATACATTTGAAATGTATGTTATTTGTCGTATATCATTCTTATTAATGTTTGTCACCAAACAATACAACATCTCAAATTTAGGTCAATAGTGTGCCTATAAGCAGAACCCTCTGTGAAATAGAGGTTAATACATGACTTTATAGCTCCCTCTTGTGGTATTAAAAGCATAGTGAGGAACATGCGTTACAGATATTACAGACATGTTGATGCCTTCGATGATGTATCTGGTTTATCTGTCTTTTATGTGTGCATCACTGTAGCTGCATAGGGAGAAAAGTTTCTTACCTTACAGCGAATGAAGATGATTCTTGCTTGATGTTCAGATAATAGTGTGTATGCTTCACACTGTGACAAATGCCTAAACCTCTTATTCTGGAGGGGGTTGGAAGATTAAATAAGCTTTCATTCAATTTGGAGTCTGTTTGGAGAAGGACATTGTTGCACTCAGTACTGAGCCATAAATATTTGCATCATCTCTCAATCTCTTAATTGTGTTGTTGTAGCTTTTGTGTTCCCCACAAACGGAAAGGGCATATACAAGTTTGTATTTCACCTGATGAGGGAGACCACCTCACTAATTCCCTGTCGCCAGGAGAAGAGAGTGGCAGTGAAAAGTGGCAGTGTTAATCGATGTGCTTCTGCAAATTCTATTTATAACCCCTCTGTATTTCAGCAGCTGTCCCTCTTCTATCTCTCTGCCCAGCTCGTCTCACATTACCCCCCTCCACTCCTCAGACCACAGCTTTACTTTACTGTGCTGTGCTGACTGTGAGCCCGCCCTAGACATTGCCCTCACACTCACTCAAAACTAGTGATTGTGAGCTCTTTGCAGACCCAGGTCATACCCTGCCTTGGCCCAGACTGCACTGCTCCAGTGACGGAGTGAAGATTGGAAGGTTAACCAGGCCTAAAGAGAAGGTAATGGGCGCGGGCCTCTGGTGGACTGTGTGTGTGGTGAGCAGTGTGCTCTGGTCCGGGGGTGTACATGCTCTGCTTAGCACTTCCATTTGAGCTCTGATGGCGTCTCAGAATGGCCTCCTTTTGCTGCTGAAACTATTTATAGGAATGGACTCTGATGAAAGCAGGGCCAGAGATGGTGAAACATGTTGCTGCGCAACTCATTTTTTGCTGTGTCTCCTCAATGAGTAAACTGTTAATGAAAAGTTTGGGTAGGCATTCTACAAATGTCAGCAAGTTGCATGTTTGCCTTGTTATTAAGTATGGATGCAAGTGTGATAATTGCAAGTATGTTTGTTTGATTCCTTTGTCAATTGGCCACTAATATAGCTGGCTTTAATGTGTTTTGCTATCGGCAACACTTGTTTCTGCTGTGTGCAATAGTCATATGTTTTCTGATTGATTTTGTGTCATCACTACAAATTAGACAAACTACCAACATAGTATGTAATCATTTTAGTGTGCTGAGGTGAAGGGCAGTTCTTCATACATAGTTATAGTAATTGATTGCAAGTGAGGCCCAAATATAATAAATACCACTACTGCAGATGATTCTTAAGTACAGACTTTTAGTCCTGTTTGCAGTGTCTTGTTATATCTTCATGTTCATGCCTCGCACTAGTCTCTTGTAGTGTGATGAAAGCAAACCATTTCATTATGTTGTTCATGTGTTCTGTCCTCAGGGTTGCATGGTCCCTGCCCTGTTGTGTGCAGAAAACAAGTCTACAGTATCCCACTGCTCACACCTAAATTTCCATTCTTCATCGCTACGTGCAGTACATCCTCCTCTCCTCTGCTGTCTCTTTTTTCTCTTATCATTCCATATATTTATTCTCCACGTCACCCAGCTTGTTTCCATGACTTCTGGCCTATCTCCATGGCGTACAAATCACGCTTTTCATTCTGGGAGCAAAAGGGAAGTCTCGCGTTTCTATGTTGTTTTTGCCTTTCAGTTCATATGTGCATGCTGTTGCTTGTTGAATTTGTGAACTATTCCTTTATGTTGAGTAAGACACGCTTTGCTCTGAATGTGTGGTTTGATCTTTTTTCGTGTTGCTTCCTTTTGTGTAGGTTAAAGTTGAGAACAAGCCAGATGTAAGTGTTTTTCACCTGCATGCTTTTGGACACTACTTCACATGATGAAACCAGTTTTGTGTGCTGTGGTACAAGATAACAAAGATATTTGATCACTAATCATGATCACAACCTTCTGCTAGCTAAAGGCAGGTTACTTTACTGTGGTCCTAGGAAGTTAGCTAGCAATATGTTGAATTTTGGAATAGGTGACAACAAATGCAGTTCTTGATCATTAATTATTAAGATAGGGCTTGAGGTGATTACAATTTCACAAATATGTCTAAAGCATGAGTTTGATTAAGGACATTTGCTAACAATTTAGTCTCTTCCTTGTCAACACTGAGCATCACATGTCCCACTGTCTGAAACACAAAGTCTGCAGTGTCCACAAACAAAAGGTATCATTCAGTGTTTCTCAGCTAAATGCATCGTATGCAAACACTAGTTTGAGTGAGGATTTTGAGATACACAGTTTGAATTACCCTTTACACACAGTTTCAGAACCTGCTGTTGAAATGTTTGGCAGTTTATCTGCGTCAACCATGGAAATAATCTGCACTATTGTTTGCCTTGCTCTGTTTGTATTCAGTCTGATGTAGATAGTAGTCAGCCTCAGGCAGTCACTAAACCCGGGCTAGACACAGGAAGTGGTCCACAGTCAACTGCATCATCAGCTGAAGAGTCAAATGGTAACGTTGCTATGGGCGGTTCAGACACTCCGGGGGAGGAGCAGAGTTCTAGTGGTAAGAAGGTGGTGAGGGTTATGAGAAGAGTTGTTAGACGCGTGGTTCCTGCTGGGACGGTAGAGCAGAACCCGCCCGCTGTTTCTGAGTCTGCGAGGGCTGCCTCTGCTCCAGACCCGGTGCTCAAAACCACCAGAGCTGCTGGGCAGGACAAGGATGATATCTCCATGGGCCTCACCAGCCTAATGGGCAGAGGCAGAACCAAGGATCACCGGCCTCGCACCCGCACCCAGGACCGCAAAGAGGACATGAAAGAAGAGGCGAAGCAGGAGGAGGGGAAAGGAGAGGTGAAAGAAGAGGAGGAAAAACCTACTGTGGAAAAAACATCCACATCTGTGCCCAGTACTACAGCACCGAACCCAGCACCACCAAAGTTTAACCCACTCACCCCTCCAGCTGGATTCATCCCTGCTCCCAAACCCAACCCTTTGGCCCCGCCTGCTGGTTTCATCCCGCTACCCAAACAGAATCAGTTGACTCCTCCGCCTGGTTTCATCCCTGCCAGAAAATCCAGTCCGGTGCCACCAAAACAGAACCCCCTGGCACGACCTCCAGGATTCATCCCTGTCCCAAAGACAGACCCCCTTGCTCCTCCTGCAGGGTTCATCCCAAAGCCTCGTCCAGTTGCTGTAAAGAAACCCGAGGTACGGAGTGATTAAAGTGCATGTTGCTTAACCTCAGGGTGGAGCATGCAGAGTGATAACAACACAGACATTACTGTTAATATACATGCAACCCTCTGACAATGTTTACCCTCAAAGACATCTTCAACTTAAGCAGACTTGCTTTTGGTTATGGATCATCATTTTGTACAACTAGCATTATAATACTACATCTCATCTTTGTGATTAACAAAATTGCTCTTTTTACATTTTCTACAAAAACAAAAGTTGATTCTTGACAAAAACGAGCCTTGATATAATGAAGCCACCCTGAATAAGTGAAGGGAAGCAGGGTGCATGTACCAGCTCATGATCAGGCTTCATCAGTGGGTATAAGGTTGTACTTATGGTCTGCTCTCTTGGTTGTCTGGTCGGTTGGAGTTGTCTGTGAGCACTGAGCTGTGACTCATTACTGTCACTTTCTGCAGGCAGAGCATTGATGTTGTGCTGACCACTAAGGCAGGGGCTTTAAGGATAGTTTGGAATGCTTTTTAAAGAAACAGGAACCACAATAAGAATTCAAATGATATTCTTGTAGAGTAAACTAATTGGTAGTTCTTGCCAATTAAACAACCCAAAAGAGTTGACCAGAAAACCAAGATCCCAGTTGGTCATGCATCATCATGTGCAGCTTGGACCTGTACTTGGATTATTAAATTCAGCTTCAGCTAAGGTTTTAATATTTATGTAATGTATTGTAGCTGTCCTTTCAGTTTCAAACTTGTATTTACGTCCATAGTCTCTCTTTCAATTTGTACCTCAGACTAGGTTATATTCTTGTCATGTTATGTAGTGTCTTTGGCATTTTGTCTGCCAGCAGGCCATCTGAAAATTTGATCAACAGATGTCCATGAAATCTGGCGGACAGTTGGGTATTTGGCCTTGGAGCGAGAGATTTGATTTTGGAGATATGCACCTGGTGTTTTTGCTGAGAGATATTGTGTTTTTGACAGCTTTAGGGTGAGGTTTAGGTTTCTAATATTAGGAAAGGAAGATGCAAACTTCAAAATGTTGTACTCTCACTGGAGCCAATTATCAACATGACATGTTGACATCAGCCATTGCCATGATATACAACTAAACTATCCCTTTAAAGGTCCCATGGTATGACAATTTCACTTTATGAGGTTTTTTAACATTAATATGAGTTCCCCCAGCTTGCCTATGGTCCCCCAGTGGCTAGAAATGGCGATAGATGTAAACTGAGCCCTGGGTATCCTCCTCTGCCTTTGAGAAAATGAAAGCTCAGATGGGCCGATCTGGAATCTCCTCCTTATGACGTGATAAGGAGCAAGGTTACCTCCCCTTTCTCTGCTTTGACCGCCCAGAGAATGTGGCCCGCCCATGACAAAGAGAGAGACATCATGGCTTGCAAACAAGCAAACTGGCAGTTGGTCAAGGCTACACCCCCACCCTCCACCTTGCCCTTCCTCTCTCCTCCTCAATAGCATTTAAAGCTACAGACACAGAAATGGCACATCCTAAGTAAAGCTCATTGTGGGACTCGCTCTAGTGGCTGTAATTCTGCACCAAGGCTGAATTTCGGGAAAGAAACTTCAGATACAGTATTAGGCCTATATAAAAGCATCCAAAAAGCAGCATGTCATAGGACCTTTAAGAAAAATCCCTTTAAACAAAATCAGAATTAATCAGATGTAATGATTTTTATCATGATTAAAAAGTTTTTAGCAGCACAACCTCAACCTAAAAAATAACTTAGATGCAAACAGAAGAAGATATTGGACCAAACTAGATTTATATATCCATAAATGCATACCATTACATAGCAAGGTCATAAAAGTTAATTCATTTCAGGTGCTACTCCCAGATTCCTTGGATGTTGGTGCAGTTGTATGAGAATTCAGCTGAGACAATTCTCAATAATTGAATTACTTTAAAGTCATTTGCAACAGCTTGTTGCTTAAGTAACCACTGACAAACAAAAGCCTTGAACCATTATTCTTTTGCTGCAATGCTTAATGATCATTTTTTAATTCTCATTTCCTGATTGAATTAACTGGAAAAATAAATCAGCAGGCGCAAACATACCTTGAAGTTGTCTGTAGTTCTGGGTGTGTTGAATTGAATACAGAGTTAAAAGAAAATACTCTGAGGTAAAACATAAATGTCATTCTCATCGTCATCTTCCCATGTCATTTCCATATCTGCGTGTGCACGTTTGTCTGTGTCAAACTGTGTTTGTGGATATTTGCATATATTGTGTAAAGGTAAAGGAGACATCTTGTCCCCTTGTGGCCCCTGATGGTAAGCCGTCATCTGTTGCACTGCCCCAGGCTCAGTCTGCGCCGCATGAACAGGTGTGTGCTCATCCTACTGCAAAAGTACACTTAACAGTGTGTCTTTCTCACATTCAAAACCACTAGACATTTTTTTTTTTCATGGAATGCCTTTATATGGCCACTCAGTTTTTCTAAAGTGGACAATCATAGCAATTTTCTCTGCATCATTGATTTTTCTTTCTGGCTCCCCAATTGCATTTGCTGGTCCTGCTGTCCAACTGTAGGTCCCAGGGCTGATTCCCTCTGAGGAGGATTACAAGCGTGTGAGGAGGATCTTCGCCATCGATGGCAATGATGTAACTTCTCTCTTTGCAACTTTGTTTGGTTTGCACCTGCCATGCTTTAATAAGGCTTACCCTGTTACCAGCCTGAGTCAACTGCTTGCTTCCTCAGAAGCTGCTTGAAATGTGTCCAAAAATTACCCAGGTCCACGGCTGTCCCAAGCTGTCTGCCCTTAGGATTCCAATTTCAGGGGGTCCCCTGCGTTGTTGGCTACTTGGTGTGAAATCTGAAACTTTGAGACCAAAGGGATATTTTCTCTGTCGCGCAAGTTATGGAGATGACTTCAAAGTTAGTTCAGGAGAAAATAAAGGCTTTCTTGGCAATATGAGCTGAACTTGTGTTCCCTGAATGTTTATGATATATTCTGGAGAGAAACACATTCTGTAGATACTTTAATAAAACGGATTATAATCTTCATTTTTGGATCCATAAATGCTTTCTTAAATTACATTCTGTGTGATTGGTTTGTAACACACTTTTGTTTCAGAAAAGACAACAGTATGAGTCATTGTGCTCTGTGATTATCTTGCCTAATGCCTTCCTCTCATTCATTCTGCAGAATGAACTGCTTTGTTATCAGGTCCAGAGGTCCACCTGTGTACTGTATGACGATGTAGTTTGCCCATTGTGATTATTTTGGTAGTGCCTGATTATATGGCAGTGTCTGGTTATTTCTTCTATGAAAGTTTAGAGCTATGCAAAGGCACTTAATGGTATTCCTTCTCCTGTTCTGTCTCTTATTGTGTCTTATGGCTCTATTTTTGCTTCTCTGTGGGTCATCGGATCCTGACTTGCCGCTGTCCTCTTTGCTGTTTGCATGGCTAGCGTGCCAGAGGCCGCAAATCCTCTCAGGTACTGCCTGCTCGACAGTGGGCTCGCCGCACTCCCTCGCCTGTTGAGCACTGGAGTTTAAGCCTCTTCTTCTACTGACCCCTCTCTGCCCTACTTTGTCTGTGCCTGCTCGCTCATCTTTGTCCCCACACTGCTCTCGTTGGTTCATTCAGGGTACATGTGAGGGCCCAGAATGTAGTAATGTGACACAAACCAGTGGTTTTAGAAGTCTCAACAAGATGAATAACAGCTTAATTTAACCAATGCTGCATTCAGGTTACAATGAACACAACGTGCTGCTGTGTATTGCTCTTTACAACCACATATAGATACAGATGTTAGACTATACATACATATATATATATATATATATATATATACATATACTATATGTAGTCATATAGTAAACAGTTTCTCAAATACCTTGCACTAAAAAGTTCTTATCAAATTGGTGTCTGTGGCTTCGAAAAACTCCCTAAATTTGCTTGCAGTAATACAGCATATTTGTATATCATATTGCATTATTATTTCCTTGTGATTATGCATTACCATACTTTCTCTATAGCTAAGTTCATTCTTTTTTTACAACTGGCTGAACGCTGCCCTGTATTTATACCTGACTGTGTACAACTAATCTTGTCAACTGTGATTGTTAATATGACAGAGCATTCATTTTGTGCACAAGTCGCCACATACCCACACACTGTACTTCAATGCACTTTGAAATCCCTTCTCATTAATGCATTGATATTGTAATTCTTTTCATGGTGAATTACTTATGACTCACTTATTCTGCTAGCGTTGCTTGATTTACTATTGCGTTGCTGAACTGCTGCTTGTCTCGCTGCAGTGTTTTGTATTATGTTTTTTACTCGTAATAATGTGTGACCTTCTATACGTTTTTTTTCTTCACCATGTCATATTTTGCATTGTTAGAATTGTGCATTTGGAAATTGCGATTGAATGTAATGTTTAGTTGTTGAGTTCAATCACTAAAAACACAGACTACTCAGTTGACTTCTTCTCCTTCCCTTCTCCAGTCCAAGCTCGTTGAGGACCCTGTGGCCATACTTCAGGCAGCACACTCAGCTGCAGCTAAGGTCCGACTGTGGCTACAACTCATTGTAGTTCTGGTTGCAGCCCTCTGTGTTTTAGAGTGATGTGTGTTTTGTGGTTTTCGTGTGTGATGAACTAGTAAAGGGGTGTGGGATGATGGCTCAGTAGTTAGTGAGGCAATCCCACCACCAGGAAAGCCCAGCTTTCATCTTCCCCATAGCCCTAGCTGTTGAAATATCATGGAGCACTCTGCAGTCACTACCTGCTGTTCATACATCTTAACCAGAGAGAGAAAAGATTATGCAGTCTTGGTGCAGTTATCCAATGTTCATTATATTAGCTTGATTGCAAGTCTGAGTATGTCTGTTATGATGCATGACTCACTCCAAACACTTGACTTGATTTGGCTGTTTTTGTTTCTTGTGTTTGAAATTATGTAGGTGTTTTCTCTGCGCAATTCCCCTAAACTCATGTATTTTGTCCAAGTGATGTACTTTGTAAAAACACCCCTGCCTCACCCTCTGTCTGTGATGTTTTTTTTTTTTTTTGTAGCACTCTCCATGAGTTTAGTGCACACTCTGTGAGCTCTGAGTGGTGCTTTAAAGGGGAATTATGGGAACTGCAGTTCTGCCGTGGAGGGCTGATGTGTAATGGTCAAAAATGCCTGAGGTGACATATGAAAACAAACCAACTAACAACAATTCCTACAGGTTTCCACACTGAAAGAAGCCCTCTGCCTAATGAATGCAGTTCCCCTTATATTGCTCACGTACTGTAAATGTGAACTGCATGTTAGTCCATAGTCATTTGTAGGATCCTTGTGGAGGTTCATTATGCAGTTATCTGATTTAATCATAAATCTTTCAGCTGTTCTTTTTATTTTACTCCTTTATTTAGTGATGTTCAATTATTGATTATACAAGTGTTTCTCATTTTGATCGTTTCTCACAGGGAAAGACTGAGGAGCAGATAACGGCAGAGAGAGCCTGGTATAACACAGAACCAGTATGGCTTGTCCACAAGGATGGGTTTTCCATGGGTTAGTACAAACGTTGATATTTAAGTATCTGTATCCGTGTGTCTTTCTTTAGATTAGTATTTTAAACGTCCCATTTTGTAAAAAGATTTCCATATCTTTTTTTTTTATCATGAAGCAGGTCGAGGTGCGAGTATCAAAGCATTCGATCCACAAAGAAATGCACAGAGCCCATATTTAGAAACGGTGCATTTAAATGAGCCGTCAAGATGTATGGTTGTGATGTCATAACTATACGATATAGGCCAATAGGTGGAAGGTGCCGCTACAATGCTGTTACAGTCATTCCCTGGCTGCAGAGACTGAGTGCAGATGTGGAAGACGCGGAACAACTCCCCAATCAGAGCAGACTGGGCTATTTTGGGAGGGGGGCTTAAAGAGACAGGCGCTAAAACAGAGCGTTTCAGACAGAGGGTGAATACAGGTATATTCAGACAGACAGTATGGGTGTTTTTTGAACATTAAAGCTTGTAAACATGTTCTAGTAGAAACCCAAAATTAGAGTATGAACCTGAACATGAGCATAATATGGGACCTTTAAAGCAAATTCTCAACTTACTTTCCTGTCAATGCTGGTGTGTGTGTTTCTGGGTGACATTTGATTGTTGGACTATTAGTGGGTTATTCAAGCTTAGAAACTGCTTTTGATATTTTAATGTTAAAAGAGGGCAACAGACTAGACTAGACCTCAGACTGTATGTAATTAGACTACGCTTGTTGCTTGTTCAGTTTTAATGAAGCTTATTCATTATTAAAAAGGATACAACTGCCACGTTATCAGACATGCAAGATAAGGTGAAGCTTTTGCACTCAGATCGAGATCACATGTCATGATAAATTAACTCCACGCTTTGTGGTGATGCAGCAACTCTCCTGAAGACGGAGGCAGGCAGTCTGCCAGAGGGGAAGGTAAAAATCCGCCTGGAGAGTGATGGATCTTTATTGGATGTGGACGAAGACGATGTAGAGAAGGTATTTAATCATCGAATCAACTCTGGACCACATTCATTATGAATGACACTATGTGAGTACGTGTCTGCTTTGACTTTGACTTTGAACTCCAGGCAAACCCTCCGATGTTTGACCGAGTGGAGGACCTGGCCTCTCTGCAGTATTTGAATGAGTCGAGCGTGATGCACTCCCTGAGGCAGCGGTACGGCGGTAACCTGGTGCACACCCATGCTGGGCCCAACATGGTGGTCGTTAACCCCATTAGTGCCCCCTCGATGTACTCTGAGAAGGTAGGCTGCGTCCTGTGCATATAATGACGCAGCTCTTATGGAGTAGTGTGAGAGTGTAGTCAGAATGAAATAAACATACAAAGATATTAATTGATATGTATAAGCTCTTCTCTGGGATTTTGTCCATCCCCTCCTTCTCTTTATCTACTTTCAAGGTGATGCAAATGTTCAAGGGCTGCAGAAGGGAGGACACTGCCCCTCACATTTACAGTATGGCCCAGGCTGCCTATAGGAACCTCCTGACCACTCGCCAGGATCAGTCCATTGTCTTGTTGGGCAAGAGTGGTAGTGGCAAGACCACCAACTGTCAACACATCATCCAATACCTGGTCACCATTGCTGGCAGCACCAACAAATCATTCTCCAGTGCGTTGGAAAGGAACTCGAAATGTCTAAATAAAAAGAATTTGAATTTAATGCATGTTGTTGCTGAATTTTTTCTTTGTCGTCTGTAGCAGAGAAATGGCAGGCGGTCTACACAGTTTTGGAGGCCTTTGGGAACGCCTCTACTTGTATGAATGGGAATGCTAGTCGCTTCTCACATATCGTTTCCTTGGACTTTGACCAGGCAGGCCTGGTGACCTCAGCCTCTATCCAGGTACAAATAAACACATTTATTTATTTATTTAAATAACTGGTGCTTAACCTATGGATTTCCTGCGCATGCATATCTGCTATGATCTCAGACAGTACATCATAAACTATTTTAGATTTTCACCAAACTCCAGCAGACTTTGTTATCATGCTCACTTGCACTGCCTATAATAAATGGTATTTTCTATCATGCTTATACGCTGTCCTGCTGTGGCCTTGCAGACCATGCTTCTGGAGAAGATGAGGGTGACAAGAAGACCAGGGGGAGAGTCCACTTTTAATGTCTTTTACTACCTGATGGCTGGACTAGAAAGCTCTCTGAGGTCAGGATTAATACTATTATGCCAATTAATGCACAATGCACCACAGTTCTGCAATAGATTAATATGTTGATATGGTATTTTACTGCTTCCC
Source organism: Sander vitreus (assembly GCF_031162955.1). Lineage (NCBI taxonomy): Eukaryota > Metazoa > Chordata > Actinopteri > Perciformes > Percidae > Sander > Sander vitreus. The sequence goes on from NC_135867.1 coordinate 20,163,795, forward strand.
TAACACTTATTATGTAGGCATTAGAAGACATGAGAAATGTTAATGACTTCTGTGTTGTTCTCATTTCATTATCAGAACTGAGCTGCACCTTAACCACTTTGCTGAAAACAATGCATTTGGAATAATGCCTCAGAATAAGGTAAGCAATACCTGTTAATGGGAGGTTGGCCTGTTTTTGAACAACCAGGAAAATGGAAAATTATTGATTCTACCAGTTTTAAGCTGAATGTTTAAGTACTTTTATGTAAATGCAACTATATCTGGCTGGGAGAACAATTTATAACTAAGTGGTCGGTCCTCTTAATGTACATAATGCTACTCACCTACTGTCACACAGCAGAGTGTCATGATGGATTACAGGAATGAACAAAATACCAAGATCTGCTGATTATTTCAGAGTCTGTGGTGTCATCACTTAAACGAGCATTAAGTCACCTTTGACTTTTATCAACATCTGTCAGCGGCCATAACACTGAAGCAACATCACAGTCCTTAGCATAGTAATTATGTGGCCTATAACATGACAAATAATGCTCAAATTACATTTTTACATTATAAATGAGAATGGGTCTCAACAGCTGGCAGACTAATCACTGATATGTATCAACAACTATGCTGAACCTTTGCAGATATAATCGGTTTTGATAATCCTATTTTAACTAGGGCTGTCAAACGATTCATTTTTTTTTAATCGTGATTAATCGCTGAATTTCTATAGTTAATCGCAATTAATCACATATTTATCACATGATTAAAATTCTACTATTTTGTATTTCAGAACTGTTTTTAAGTACATATTAACAATGGAAAGCAATTCTTACCAATGCATCTTGACTGGGAATCAAATGAATGCAAAGAAAGTTACTTTATGAACTTGACTTTAAGATTGGTATTTGTTTAGTATATATTTACTGTAAACAAAAGAAAAATGTGTGAATCTGTCATTATTGCACAATTCCTCCAAGTACCTAACTAAAAATCCCTATCCTTACCAGAGTCAATATAGTGTTTAGTAACTCCTAAATAATGTTACTCACTGACGTCCAGTGATCACCGGTTAATGAGACAGCATTTGTAATTTGCAGCAGTTCCAGTGTGGCTGCTTTCTCCGTGTCATACAGGCTGTGTATGCGTGAAACTACTGTCCCCCTTGACGGCAATGAGACAGGTCAGAACATGCCAACCGTAGTACGTCTTTAAGACCCGAGTCCATCTACAATGCTGACAGGTCTGCAGTTAGTTGCCACCCATTTTGCAAGAACTGCAGTAATTTTTTGGGATTTTGTTTCATCCACAGGTCGGCAAGTAGCACTCTCCAAAATAGTGCTTTGCCTGAATGGGTAGCATGCTAGTGGGTAGCATGCTAGTGGGTAGCATCAACCAGAGTCACGTTAATTAGCTCGTAGGTGGTAGCTCCAGCTTGACGTGCTTCGGTGATATTTTAATTTGGCTTTACACAATGTGCATATGGCTTTTGACTTGTCTACGAGCCGTCCGGGAGTTTTAGAAAATAAAAAGCGCCATTCAGATTGTGTTGCTGCCGTCTTTCTCCATCATGCCTGCAGCCTGCAGCAGCAGGATGTGTTACGAGGAAGTATGGCAGCTTGATGATAAGTAACGGTGCAGCAAAGGGTCACAATAGTAGCCTGTTAGGCATGACGCGAAGCCGAGTGAAGTGTAAAATAAATGAATAAATGCCGGCATGCGATTAATGCGATTAAAAAAAAATACGCGTTATGCCCAACCCTTAATCGCATCGCGTTTAACGCGTTAATGCTGACAGCCCTAATTTGAACACACACTTTGTAAAGTTGGTCAACCTCCTAGTATTACTTTAAGACATTTTATAGAGGATCTTTTTTTTTTTTATTGCTGATAGTACTAAAAGGAATATTATTTAAATATATGTGTGCTATCTGCCAGACCGAGGATAAACAGCGGGCCTCCCAGCAGTTTTCCAAGCTGCAAGCAGCCATGAAGGTTCTGGGGATCAGTGGTGATGAGCAGAGGGCCTTCTGGCTTGTCCTCGGAGCCATCTACCATCTTGGGTCTGCAGGAGCTACTAAGGGTAAGATCGAACCAAATGGTTTTTTATTCTTTAGCTGCATCACTTATTCGTATGGATAATGTTAATCATAATTTAACGCATACCAGTAACAGAAGATGCAAAAGATTATCTTTGATTTATTCACATGACAGTACACAATGAACAAACTAAAATGGCCCAAAATGACCCTTGTTAGCCAACATCCTTTTAATAACACTTTATGTTATGTCAAGCCTGCATTATCTCACTTTAGGTAACACCTTCAGTGTGATGCAAGACAGCTGTAATCCAGATAACTGAATTATGCATTTGCACTTTAGAAGATGTTGCACAGTGCACAGGTGTTGTTGCTCTACTGCACTGATCTACGGCTCAATAATAAAAAGTTAGGCAGGAAAACTTTGGGGGACTGTTTAGGTATTCATACTATTTTCCTGCTCATTACAGAACAGATTCTGATTTAAACTAATAGCACTTCCAAATGAAAACTCACTGAAATTATTATTAAAAATGATCCTGCTTGCTCTGGCCTTTATGGTCTGGGCTGCTGTTATAATGCTCAAATACAGCAGGTGAAGTGATGCATTGTACTTTTTCCTCTTTAACCTCTGTCAGGTTGACCTTAATTATTCCTTACAGAATGATCATATTTAATAATCAAAGCGCTGTTTGCGCCACAGCAGCTGAAACCACTGGCAGAGTCTATTTGTCAGGAATCACTGAAACACTCAAGGACAGAGAAACATCAATCTGATTTTGGCCTTCAGTCTTGACAAACGTAATCCTGTCATGAGAAAGCTTCGGAGGACTAATGGGAACAGCAGTCCTCTTAAGCATGAGTATGTGTTCCTGTCTTTGAAGCTATTTGTATGATGAAACCTAATGTAAGAGAGTTTTTATTGTTGCTCTAAAGTAATAGACCTGCCTCCCACAGCTTTTGACTTTCATTTTAAAATGAGATACCTGCCATTTGAAAAGACATTTTTATATCATTGGTAAGCTTAGAATATTTTGTTCTGAAGTACAGTTACAGTTACAGTAGATGTTTGAAACGATGATTATACTGTATTTTGCAAAGCAAATGTAATTGCAATGCAAATAAATTAACTTAATGACTTTCTATGTTTTGGAAGCAGTTCACAAACACAGTATATATATATATGTATGAAAAATGTATAGTAGCATTGACTCTGTACTTTTGACATGTTTGTTCACTTTTCACTCTCTGTCTGCACTGTAATTGCCAGTCACTTATGTAGAATTGCTTGCCAAATGATTGTTAGTGATCCCCTCCAGCTGGCTGCCAATCTTTTTGATGGCAGTATAACACCATCCAGGAAGAGTTATCAAATGTTCAGCAATTATTATCGTCCCATAATACAGACACTAAAAAACTTCTGATCTGCAAATTACTGGATGATTTATGGCCTTAGGACTGCTGTCTTCCTGTTAAGCACACAGTGGTTCTCTCATAAGGAACAATGCATGATGGGATAAAAGTTAGGACCAAGATTTGACACATTGGCGTCAATTAGATTTCTATTCCCTCTCTAAGAGAATAATGGTTTTAGTCATAAAAAATACTCTGGACCATAAAAAAAGGTTTTTGCTGCCAGGACTTAGTTTGTGTTTGACTATCACACACAATATAAAATGTCCATTGGCTTTGCAGCTTTATTGTGTAACACTAGAGGGCAGCACTGGTCTCTAAACCACCAAAACTAATTAAAGGGACCACCTGAAATGATTTTTTCTCTGTATACACCGTACTGTCAACACTTACATTTAAGAGTGTAGGATTACCACAATGTGAGTCTGGGTGCCTTTTAAAAGCAAATGTTATACATATGTAGTTTTTGTACTTTTAGAGTCATACACTCCTTAATGTTTGATTGAGCAAGATCCAGATATGTAGGCAAACCCAATTTTCTCTTTTTGATGTTTTACCGGAATTTATGTAATTGTGGTGGCGAATGTCTATCGAAGCAAATATTTAAATGTCTCTTCTTGTCTTTACAACCATCCTGCTTATCATCATGAAAAGTATGCAAGGCCTCTGCAGCGCTGATGAAACAGATAGAGCCCACTGCCCTCTGTGTGAAATCCCCCAGTTTCTCGCTCAAGTCTTAGAAGATAGCTCTTCATGGTGGATTAAAACTGAAGTATGCACTCATATCTGCATGTTTCCATCACTCAGCTACGAGATTAAAGAGAAACTTGTGTTTCCCAACAGAGCTCTTTATGTAAATAAATGAATTATGTCCCCTAATGATAAGTTTTGCTCTAATTCTCAAGATAATAAAAAGTGCAATTATCACTTCATAGACTTGAACATGAAAGAGTAGTTGTTGAAGCAAGTGGATTTCTCAACTGTAGTTAAATTAAATGTATTCAAGCCACTCAGATTTTGAGCATGCTTTTAGTGCATGTTCTCACCAGCTGTGTCAGTGTCAGTTTGACCAGAGACATAATCCTAGCCTGTCAGAGACAGGCTTGTCACAAGGGTACCAGGCTAGCCATGTGCCTAAGGTGGTTGGCAAAAGGGCTAATGGAGGTTTTCATGCACGTGTCTCAGCTGGCAGGAAACAATTTGCACGTCATGAGTGGGCTCAGAAGGCAGCCTACCTGCTGGGCTGCTCCCTGGAGGAGCTCTCCTCCTCCATCTTCAAGCACCAGGCCAAGGGCCCTCTGCCCAGAGCCAGCTCTATTCGCCAGGCTTCGGACGAAAATGGCACAGCAGATGCAGGTACTCCACCGACCACATTTACCAACAGACTCTTTCGTCTTCATTCCTCACAGCCCCCCTCCTCTCTTTTTTTTCTTTGTCACTCTCACTCTGTTTCCACACACACACACACACACACACACACACACACACACACACACACACACACACACACACACACACACACACACACACACACACACACCTCTGCTCATCACTGGAGGGAAATTGCATGCTCTGGAGAAAGTAAAGCTTATCTTAGTAATGAATACCACAGCTTTAAAATGGCTATTGACAGATAAGTACACACACTGTGTCAGGACAAGTAATTTTGGATTTGCTCTTCATTCATTGTCCTTGAAATCATAATTGCCTCACATTGATTTTTCACATGTGTACAGTAGGTCCTCTGACTTCCATCAAGACTGCAAAACACTTTGAAGGGCATGAGGGTACAGTTAAACGTCTGTCACAGAAGGGATGGACAGAATTTACCTCTGTTTCACCTTTTCTGTATCTCCCCTTACACATGACCATACAGTCATTGATGTGTATACATAAATGACAATTTTGCCCTCAGGCTCCATAAACTCACTATTTTGTGTCATAGTGAAATGAATTGGTAAGGTTTAACTGGTGGCCATTGCCGCTGGGCACAGACATGAGTATGCACTATTTGATCTGATTCCTAAATGACTTCACTTTACAGAGACTATTTCAGACCCAATTTGAACACTTAATGCCTGCCTTTGAGCATACTATGCACAAATATTATGCTATTGTGCATCGTTTTAGAAACAAATGTGACCATAGTTTTGGTCTAGCTTTTACAGCTGAAAACATAGACATCCTTTCTTCTAATTCAACAGGTTCTCATGTTCTTTGTTGTGCATTTTGTTGTGAACTGGCTATTTCTGATTTGTTTTGTGTGTGGCTGCCTCTCATAGCAGGATCCAAGGCTACGGCAATGGAGTGTTTAGAGGCCATGGCATCTGGGCTTTACTCAGAACTCTTCACTATCCTAATTTCTTTAATAAACCGGTTAGTATTTTTGGTCCACTTCTTTTCTGAAGCTATATCAAATTGAAGATGGCATGTTTTTGGCTGCACCGCTATATAATGGAAACTTGCAGATGCCTTGTGCATCGTTTGAAAAATACCTTTCATTTTGTATGGCATGTTTGATACGTTTCTAAATCTTGGCATCTTGAATACAATTTTACATTACTGTAGTTGTTTTTAATGGCTTTACTGTAAAGGGTAGTTCAGAAGTATAGTATGCTATTTTATTTTAGGGCTTGGGTTAAGGTTTTAGAATAGAATTAGGAATATGTTAAATGAGGGTCAAAGTTAGGGATGTGTTGGAGAAAACTAAGGTTAAAGCTAGGGGTTATTTGCAGTGAATGCTATCAATAAAATGTGGTCTCAGTGTGTGTGTGTTTGCCCTGTGTGCTTCAGGGCCTTGAAATCCAGCCAGCACTCCCTGTGCTCTCTGCTCATTGTGGACACACCAGGCTTTCAAAACCCTAGGCTGTCTAAGCGCGAGTGCAGCGCAACCTTTGAGGACCTATGCCACAACTACACTCAAGAACGTTTGCATTCCCTCTTCTATCAGCGGACCTTCGTTCAGGAGTTGGAGAGATACAAAGAGGTAAGGACATGTGAAGTATTATGCACCGCGCATACACAACGCCTCATTCTCCTTGTTTCTTTCTTCCTCCTATTTCCTTTTCTCTCTCTCTCTCTCCCTGCCTGCTGCTTTCTCTCAGATATATCAACTCCAGTAGTGTATCTGTACACATACGATACACTATGCCTCCCACCTGTCACAAGCTGTGACAAGCCAAAGTAGTTCATGTGTTAGACCTTCTCATTAGCGATGCCATTCTTCAGCTCCTTGAGATCAAAGTAAAGTCACTCACAACTGCCTTTGGGAAACATGCTCAGCTGCACAGCAGTGGTGTTGCTCCCTGATGAAGAAACTATTCTTTTCCTGTCCTCCTCTGAGTTCTGTCTAGCAGTGCTGGACCATGATAACTGGGTACAGTCATCCCTAAGAAATTAAGATATTTAAGGATAAGTATGAGTTACACTAACATAAATATATCTATCCATTACTGCTGTCCCAACTCTAATCTCAGAAATATCCGTCTTATTCAAAACTTGGCTGATAGCACTCTAAAGTAAAGCAGAAATTCTGATCATATTACTTTAAATACTGTGAACAAGGATCCTGGGATTTCCCACCCACATTCCCACCCATATCCTCTGCCTGGGAGAGAGGGAATTGGAGCGAAATTAAGTACTTGCATAAATCTGTGTAGTGTAATTCTCTCTTGTCAGTGCATCTTGGAAATATAAAAAGCTGTGAAACTGTCATTGAAAACTGGGTCAAACTCATTTAAAACAGCACACTGTATCAACAATGGCACTGACAGGCAGGTTAAACTGCGAAACACACAACAGGCACATGCTTTATATTTTCAAATTAAATGCGGTTGAGCGCTGCAACTATGTGGATAGTTTTTGTATATTCTTTGCACATTGACTCTCCACAGCAGAGAACAAAAAGTTATTTAGGCTACTACACATACACTGTCAACTGGAACACTGGCATCTGTCACGGCCACACTTTTAGCACTGCCAACATTTCCCCACATTCCTAGTCCAGCCTTTGTCACTGTGAGCTTCGTTATGCCTGTTTTGCTCTGGTGAAGGTAATTTACTGTATTTATTTCCACTTTTATCCCAGAACTGTTATTATCTGCAACAGTAATGAAATCTTTTGGAGTTTCCATTTACCTATAAGAAAAACAAGTAAATGTCAATCATTCTCTGTATGGTAATAGATTTGTTGTGGCTTTTAGTTTTCTTACATCTAATATGCCATTGTTGTTTTCATTTCAATAACCATAAAAATCTTGAAGGTTATCATGGCTGCCTGCACATTCACTAGGTGCATTGGCACTGCCACCCCTTCATGATGAAGGGGAATCAGGATTTTAAATTACTTGGATGACTGGCACCTGTGTACATACAGTAGTTGTGGGACCAGTGCTGGTCTCTACTGTCTCATCTGGAGAACTTCCAGTACCTGGGGCTAACCATTATTCTTATTCCTCCCCACGGGCGACAGCCATGCACACAAATGTCTAATAGGATAAAATTATGAAGTGATGGCATTTTATACCCAAAAGGTCAAAGGTCAACTTCCCTGTGACCCTTCCCTTTTCTGCAAAAATGCTTTTTTAGCCATTATTCAATGCCATAACTCAGGAACAGAAGGGGAGACTTTTGGTCCAATACTGAATTGGTGACACTAATCTTGAAACTGTGGTGATTGTATAGATCTTCTGTGCTGTTAGTTTGAAGATTTGTGTGAAGCATCCATGTTTTGCCAAATAATAAGCTTAATATTGTTCATTAAGTCCTTTCAAAGTCTTCACTACTTATATTATGAGTCTGGACAGACATGGATGTAAACTGCAAATTGACTGGTTGGCAGAGGCATACAACTGCAAGGCAGTTATTCTGGTTTATTACCAATTAATCTGACATTATTATTTTGTTTAATTGTTTTGTCTATAAAATGTCAGAAAATAGTGAAAAATGGCCAGGTCACAGGTGAGGCGTTCAAATGTCTTTTGTCAGACCAATGCTCCAAAGCCCAAATATTTTTACTATGATATAGTTTACTATGATATAGTATAGATGTCAGCAAATGTTTGGTATTTTGCTGGAAAATTGACTGAAACAGTAATCAATTATCAAAATAATTGATTAATTTTCTGTTGATCGACTTATTGATTAAATTATTAATTGTTCAAGCTCTACCAGGGACTACTGGTGGATTACCTGTTATTACTGTTACTATATTACCACTTAAATCTGCAGTAGGTAAGACTTATAAAACTATCTTTCTGTCATATTTGCTGAAACTGACCCTATGTCCCAGTAGAACTACATGAAGCAGGTCATTAAAAAAGAATCCAGCTCCTCTGGCATCACCTACAGCCTGTAGTGTGATTTGCAAAAATCCACAGCTCCCTGTTCAGATGCATCAATCATGGCCGGGGGGGGGGTCTAACTGCGTGTCAATGACTGCTCATACACACACATTCATTCTCCCTTGTGGGGGGAGGGGCTTAGTAGAACGTTTTGGGCCTTACCTGAAAGGGGGGAGGGACTGAGAAGTTATTGATGTTCAAATTTTTTGGCTAAGTCCTGGATCTTCACAATCCTACCTACAGCACCTTTAATGACTATCAGGCCCCTCTTGATTACACATATTTGGCTCCAAAGTGACATAAACATGGCTACTAACTAAGCAAATTTATTTTTTCATTGTCTTTTATTTTAACTTTGTAAAAAACACAACTATTTACATCTCACGTTTCTTTTATTTAGTATTATCACAATTCATGTCAATCTGCCTGTCTTCCTTCAGGAGAACATAGAGCTTGCTTTCGATGACACAGAGCCCAGCACGTCTCTGTCTGTAGCAGTGGTAGACCAAGCCTCAAGCCAAGCGCTGGTAAGTTCAATGTTTTCATGTTTCTATTGTTTTCATTTCTGCCTCAAATTTGAATGCGTAAATCTGGGATTGCCTCAGAATGCTTCTCAGAATATCTAAAAGACTTGCATCCCTTTCATGATCTATTTTCGCATTTAATCTCTGGGCACCCTTTTCTTTATTCAACTATAACTATTATCTTTTAGCATCAGAAGTTTTCTATGTGCAAGTTTTTAAATATTGAAAGGTATTTGGCAGAGGCTCAAAAGAGAGGGCAGGAGCAAGAAAAAGGTTATAGAATTGACTTCAAGAAAGAAAATCGATGTTTGGCCTCTGCAGCCTGTGATCTGCACCATGGAAACAGAAATGGCAGAGTTTAGAGAGTCATAGATCACGTTGGTATATTTCCAATGTGTTTGATTTGAGTGTTTTACTTTTCAAAGGGTGCACACTCTAATGGGAATGTCATCAGAAGCATTGAACTGTAGTGCATCACACTGAAAACGAAAGGGGGGAAAATAACACTGATTCTTCAAAGTTTTTCACTTTCACTCACGTTTATTTCTCCTGTTGTAGCTCAGATGTCTGTTATCTGTTTAACAGCCTTAATGCTCAATTCATTGCAAGCCTCATAGTTGTCATATGTCTCCTCCAAACTGATGCTCTGTGTTGTATTTGAAGTCAGCGTTGTGTGCACTGCTGATAAGGATGTCTCCAGTGCAACTTCCCGATAGCTGCTAAAAACTGTTTTTGGTTTCGTGAGTTTGGTTCCCAAGCTCCCATGATGGATTCAGGCATCAGCCATGCCAACCAAGCTGGCTATCTCAGTGGCATCGACAAAACAATAGTGTCTTTAAATGTCTTTGCACAAAAAGTGCATCATGTAAACTAAGTTCTCCAGTGAAAGTAAAAAAAATAAAATCAAAGTGTGCTTTTTAATTTTTTTGAAGTATTTGAAAGTAAAGCTGTACTGTTCTATAAAGTCACATTTACTTGTTTAGTATCATACAAAACCTTTCCCATCCCATGCACTTATTCCAAGATCATCAATGCTGGAGTGAGTTTCATTTTCTTCTCTGTGTCACAATAATTGTAACACTAATTGTATTACTTTTTAATCCCTTTTCCCCCCACCACTCTCCGTATTCATGAGCTCTTTTTTCTTTCCATTTAGATTATAAACAAAAGCTAATTTAATGATGCCATTATCACAGCGACTGCTGGAGGGGGCAGAAACCACAAATGCCTTTGAGAACTTTCATTTCTGATGCTAGTAGTACCATCAGGCCTGTCACAACCGGCTCATGCTGGGAAAACATAGAGTGCAGCACGCTATATTTACTGACATTTAGTGGAGCATACTATTTTATGAAACACTGACACTCACTATAGAGGCCAGCACTCAGCATTTGAAGGACAATTTATTTTCAGAATCTTTCAAAAGTAGAAATATTTTGTAGTTTTTATATACCCAGGAGGTTCATAAACAAAAGATGAAATATCTGCTGATTCATTAATGTGTTCCCATTAAACACTAAACCAAGCTAAATGTCCTTGTGGCAAGGTAGTTTGTTAGTCATGTGTGGGGGACTGTGGGTAAAAAATAATATTTTTTTGAGTCAAATAGTTCAAATGGAATGTGAGCTAACAGTTATGGTGGCAGCCTTCAGTACATTTTGGTGAGACATCCTTCTTTACGCATGTACTATTGTTCCTGAAGGACTAAACGTAAAACATAACATCTTGTAGGGCTGCTCGATTATGGAAAAAAATATAATCACGATTATTTTGGTCAATATTGAAATCACGATAATTTAACATGATTACTCGTTGACTTCTGAAAAGATGTTGCAATTATTGAACTTAAAAAACAGTGGAAAAAGTTAAATAAATCAACACTAAAAAAACACATACAACTGTGCCTTAATACTTTTCCTATTGAAACTTTATTTTTTCATTCAGAACACAAGAGAAAATAAGAGTTTACTTGCAAAACATAATGAGCTAAATAATAGTTTTTCTTGTTCGTTGTTTTGACTGTTTTTGTGATCATTGGTAGCCAAAATCATAATCACAATTCAATTTCGATTAATTGCACAGCCCTAACATCTTGTGTCCACAGTAGGATTGCACTAAGGAGCTAATGACCTGTGTGCATGTGCGTGTACATATACGTGTTTATTTGACAGGTACGGACAGTGCGAACAGATGAGGCACGGGGCCTGCTGTGGCTGATGGAGGAGGAGGCGCTGCAGCCTGGGGGGTCAGAGGAAACCCTGTTGGGACGTCTGTTTAGCTACTACGGACCGGCTGAGGGCGAGACTAAAGGCAAGGACAGGACAAACACACACACACACACACACACACACACACACACACACACACACACACACACACACACACACACACACACACACACACACACACACACACACACACACACACACACACACGCATAATATCAGACTTTATGCTAATACAACGCAAGGCAAGCGTTCCACTTAACGACCTTTAAAGAACTGGATTGAAAATTCTTATATGAAGAATTCATGTATATTTAAAAAAAAAAAAAAAAAGCTAATGTGAGGTGTGAGCTTTCATCTTTGTGACATGAAACGTGTAATTTATGATCATTTGTGAGAGTAGCATAATTATTTACTCTCTTTGACAATATTTGCAGGTTTAATTTTAGATAAAGGAATTTCCCCATGTATTGTTTAACAATTTTTGAGACTATAGTCAGTGAATACTCCTCTTTTGTGTCATTGTAAACTGTATTATATCATGGAGATTAGGATCTTCATATCGCTATAATAGACAATACACAAAGCACTATCTGACACTGTGTATATTGTTGCAACTTTGACAGCTGTTACTTGCCAAGGTTACAGCTTATAGAAACGATCCTAATATAACTCAATAGAAAAGTGTTGTTTCAGCCTTCCAAAATACCAGCTGAAAGCTTCTTATTCATACTCTTTATGTGGGCCAGATTTGAGCTTTAGTCTTTTTATCACCCATATCTCTTTGATAGTCTGCCGCATGAACAACTAGGTTGGGAACAGATTGACTTTTATTATTACTGTATCAGTAAAGTTTATGTAGGTTTGTGACAGCCTGTGCATACCAGAGTAATGAAGACAAGGTGAATCTTTGAAAAACCCTTTATGCAGACTGTATAAACATTTTCCTAAACTTCTGAAGGAAACTGCTCATTTTTGTCATTTGTCTCTCTGCATGAGCCAGGGAACCTCACACTACCTCCTGCATTTACAACAGGTCACACTTTCCTCCTGAAGAGTGAAAAGGATCGTCATTTCCTGCTGGGCCACAGCCACGGGACTGATTGGGTGGAGTACAATGCCTGCGGGTGGCTGAACTATGCCAAGCACAATCCTGCATCTACCAATGCTACAAGCCTGCTGCAGGACTCCCAGAAGTAAGCTTCACACATGCAGGAGCAGAGTGTTTTCACATGAAGTATTACTTTAGTGGGTTTTTTAACAAAACGTTAGGCTGAAGTAATGTATCTCTTGCAGGAAGATCATCAGTTCGTTGTTCACGGGCCGAGCGCCTGGAGCCACTGTTCTCTCCGGTTCCATTGCGGGCCTTGAAGGTGTATCCCAGCTGTCCTTGCGACGGGCCACTAGCATGAGGAAGACTTTCACCACAGGGGTGGCTGCTGTCAAGAAGAAGTCTTTGTGTATCCAAATAAAGCTTCAAGTGGTGAGAGGAAAGGATGAAACTAATAGCATGTGGTTGTTTTGACTGATTACATTTAGATACGTCTGTGGAAGATATTGCTCTGGCCTAGCAGAGTCCCTAACCCTGGTCTATATTTTCCAGGATGCTCTCCTCGACATGGTGCGGAGGTCCAGGATTCACTTTGTTCACTGCTTATTGCCCAAGGCAGATGCCCTCAAGGCTCTGAGTGGATCCCTGTTCAAAGGAGGGGAATGTGATGCTCAAGGGGAGATTGGAGATCCCGGCTTAATGCAGCTAGATGTTGCCTTGCTCCGTGCTCAGCTGCGCGGCTCCAAGCTGCTGGATGCTCTACGGATCTACAGGCAAGGTGAGGTAGCTGCCTAACTCACATACTAAGGACAGGCATACAAATACACACCACTCCTTGTTTTCATAGGGTCCCTCCCAAAATATCACTCTACAAACATTTCCAGAACCTAATGTTGTTATTCGATTCTGACCTTTACAGGTTACCCCGATCACATGGTGTTCTCTGAGTTTCGAAGGCGCTTTGATGTGCTGGCACCGCACCTCACCAAAAAGCATGGGAGGAATTACATTGTGAAGGACGAGAAGAGAGTAAGTCCATCAATGAGAGAGAGGAAAATGTACAGCTCCAGCAGTGGCCAAGCACAGTGAAGATTAATGTTGTGAAGAGGCAGCTTCATTACATCTGCCCCTGATTTGTCAGCAGTCAACTGACAGAGAAATAAACCCTCATTTATCAGAGCCATTGCCATGATATAATCAACTTAACCTTATCAGAATCATGCCTGTTAAAGAGGGAGATCGGTAATGTGGCTTACAAAGTGCTTCATTGCGTTCAGCGCTACAAAATACCATTCAAGTAGATGTACTTGTGATCTACTGTAAGCATTGGGAACTAGCTGCCAATATTTTCCCAGTTGTTTTGACAGTACTGGTGCTTTTGTTTTAAATGTATGAATAATGATTGTAAAAAAAAACTTTAGAAGATGCTTGGTGCGAGTTTTAATCGTCGAAGTTGACTATCAATGAGATCTTGCTGTGCATTGGTCCTCTGCTAGAGAAACCCAGATTGAAGTGCAGCAGAGAGAAAAAAAAATACAAAAGTTTGTTTCTAGAGAGAAATGAGGGTGAGAGAGTAAAAGAATGGGGTTAAGGGAGAGAAAAGCTCTTTTTCCCCTGTGTCTGTGTTTTGTGGCTGAGTTTCTGTGGAAACACTGGCAAACAAAAGCCTCTCAGTGCTCGTGGCAAACCTCTCCTGGGGTAATCTAGATGTGGTCTTTCAGGCTGGAGGCTCAAGAAGAAAGAGGAGGCTGAGACAACAATGCACCTACAGTATACTGGCTAGATCAACAGGGAGAGGCTCCAGACTAGCTGATATAGTACCTCTGCATCGGCTTTATGTGTTCAAAGACCACCAGGGGGTCATGAGGAATATGCCAGGAGCAAGTGGATTATAGGGGGGGAAAGTTGTAATTGGTGTGTGGTTGGGAAGGTCTGAGGAGCCAACATTTCCCCAAGCCTACTGACTTACTTTCAAAATGAAATCCAGCCGGAAATGGATGTGAGAGAAGAGGGGGGAAACTGCACTGTACCATTAGTTCAGCATGTTAACTTAGGGGAACTGCGGACTACTGAAGTGTTGCGGTGTCAGTATAAGTTCCTTCTGGATCCAGCAGTTGAAAGACTAAGTGTGTGTATATGTGTGTGTACATGTGTGCCTTTACACAGGCTGTGGAGGAGCTACTGGAGTCCTTGGATTTGGAAAAAAGCAGCTACCACATGGGTCTCAGTAGGGTAAGTAATGCCACCACATATCAAACAAATGAACAGTTTTAAATTATTGAATAAACCTTTTCTGTGAATCAAGGTTTTACTCCTCTTAAAGCTCGAAGCACAGAGCTGCACAGCTCTTTTTGTCCTTGTATTTTTGACTTAAAAAGACACTTGCTGTCTGGGGGAGTGTGTCTTTCATTACACCTGTCCCTCTTTGAGGTTTGTTTGTCATCCTGTTTTTTGGAGAGTTGCCAAGCCTTGCCCTTTTAGCCAGTGGCTACCCGAGAGGCATTTATCTACCCTGCCCGACTGTGTGATCGCAATTCTTTCTTTCTTTTCAGGTCATTAGAGCAAATTCTCGCAACTGATGGCCCTCTTTGTTTTTCCCCATCATCGTTGTAAAGTAATCACAGTAAACACTGCCTGGCACACTGAGGTCTAATCCTATCAGCTGGAAAGTGGCCATCAGCCAAGAAGGAAATCAAAGGAAACAATAACGTAGAAAACAGTGGAACTTGTGCTCCCAGATATGTGTGCTGTACAGGCCCCGTTTTAAAACACAAGACACAAGAATGGTTTGGAGGCAGCTTCACATGGTGCAACACTTTAAGTGTGAAATGGGCTGAGAAGAAGACAAGCACAGTTGGCCATTCACAAAGCACATTCCAGTGGCATCCTAGCAACCTGCCTCACTTGCATGCCAATTACACCAGCCCCATACTATCTTATAGCAGTGGAATTATGGCTCTTGACAGGATAAAATGAGCCATTAGAGATAGCCACGTGTCTAAAAACAGCATAGCTGTCTACATTTTAGAAAGTACTACAGTACATCTGATGATGACAAATAGCTTCTACTCAAACCACTCAGCAATTTGAAAAGTAATATTTTCTGATGTCATTGAATGCCACACTCGTTCTCCCTGCTGGTTTGCAGATTTCCCTACTAAAGCTGCTTGTTCATTTCCAGCTTCTGCTTGGTTAACAAATCACATATGGATTTGGTCATTTATAAAGCATTGGGACTTGTGTAGAGAGCCCTTGGGTGGAGACCGTCCATCATCCATCCATTTTAATAGCTTGCTGCCATCATATCTGGATTGCATTCACATTGCCTAATCCCTCTGAGGTTTAGACAGGCCGTGACGTGACCTGCTTTATATTGGCTGTTTACCTGTGTTTTACCTTTAGCCTAGATTAGAAACAGACAAGGCTGATTGTCTGAGATAATAACTTCATCACAGCTTTCTCACTTAGATAAGACTCACTTGTCCAGGGATTACACTGCCTCTTATTGATTTACTGCTTCGGTGCACTTATTTACTTTTGAACTCAGTTCTGTTTCTATTTTGCTCTAAAGCAGGGCCTCTAAATCCAATTTCCTCTTGGCTAAAATAAGCATCACATAATATCTCATTAATGAGAGTATCCTTTGCTAATACATTAATTTGATTGTATGTGTGTGTTTGTGTTTTGTTCTAGTTGTTCTTCAGAGCCGGCACATTGGCGAAGCTAGAGGAACAGAGGGATGAGCAGACCAAGCGTAATCTCACCCTGTTCCAAGCTGCCTGCAGAGGCTACCTGGCACGGCAAGCCTTCAAGAAGAGGAAGGTAGGCAAGACGTCGACATGAGAAGAACAGCTTAGTCTTAAAGTTAGTCCAAGCCCAAAACACCAAGGGTATAGTCATCTAAATTGAATAATGATATATAGTATTTATTGATCACATATTTAATCCAAATCATCATCTGAATGAGAGAAAATATATGGCAAGACACGAGTTACAAGTGCAAAAATAAATGTGATACTTGCAAAAGCAAACAAAGTAAGTATCAAGGTTCATTTTTCTGCATTTTTCTGCGTTTATGAAGTAGTTGAAGAATGTGAGCCCTAGAAGCCTTGTTGCCTAGCAGTCCACCAGGAGTTAAGAGTTCCTTGTTCAGAGCTAATTTTAGCGCCTGTTTGCTCAGCTCTTTGGGTAAATCTAACCCTCTCTGCTGTAAATCTTCAACTGATTATAAATGTGTTCTCTAAATCTATTGCCCTAACCCCCTTCCTCCTGTTCTGTTATCCATCCATCCAATCAGCTCTCCTAGGAGGATATTTGATAGTGATACATCCACTTCTGTTGCATTTGATCAAACTGCTCCCCTTAAATGCAGCCTTATCAAACATACTGCTGACTCCCAGACCCATGTGCTTCACCCATCTTCCATTTTTCTCCCAGCACGTGATGGGTCCATCTCTCTGGACCTCATACATGTCCTCTTTTGATGTATGGGGCCCTGCAGTCCTTCTCCCTCTTTGTGATTACTATTTAAGTGAATGTGCCGCTTCAGCTGGCTAGTGATGAACCAGCAGAAACAGTATCAACATTGCTGCTCTCCATCCAGTATGACATGCTGTTAGTGAGTAGATGTCGTATATATAATGCCAGTAAAACTATTAAATTGTCATCCTTGCAATAAGGTAAATTACTAGGACCTTTTTATATTACTGGGCTTCCAGCTTTCTTCTGTTTTTAGTGTTTTTACCATAAGGGTCTGAGTAATGGAGGTTGGTTGAAAATGGGGGAACCAAGCAAGGCCAATGTATTTTCTTCACTAAGTTCAAAGGTCATTCTTAACACATTGAAGCAGACTAAGAGCCTAGTGCTTCGTAATTTGTGAGAACTTGAAGTAAATTAACAGCAATGAAACTATTCAAAAATGCTAGGCAACTGTGCAATTACAGAAGTCATTAGCATAGAGGCAATGTTTTCCCTCTGCCCCCATGTGCCCCCTATGTCCTGCAAATGCAACTATAATTGAGGAAGAGACTTTATTTTCATTTTATCTTGAAATGTCATTGCTCTTAAACTCAACTGAGGTTGGCAAGGTAAGATGTAACATACAATTATGAATGTGATTGAATGTGACCGCAGATTCTATCAAGTGAAGGTTATAGGATGATGCTTATTTAAACTGTGCACATGAATATGCACATTATTGTCATGGTCAGACCTAGCTTTTCTCAATCACTACAATACACACACACACACACACACACACACACACACACACACACACACAAATATCTCGCACATACTGTATCTAAAGATTTCAAATTCCAAGGACCAGTTGTAATACATTAAAGGAATATTTCAACATTTCTGGAAATATACATAATATTTTGCCCACGTCAGATGAAGATTGATGCCACTGTGATGTCTGTATGGTAAATATGAAGCTACTTCCAGCAGCCAGTAATCTTAGGGTAGCACAAAGACTGGAAACAAGGGGAAGCATGGTTTTGTCTAAAGGTAACACAGTCTGCCAAGTTACGTGCCAGATTGGCACGTAACCCCTTGTAAAACTTGATTTGTATGGCTTACAAACATATAACGCTTTAACAAGTGAGCACTTATAATTAACACAAATTTGATTAAAAAAAACAGTTTCTTGATTCTTATGAAATTGTAAATCAGGCCATTTAGACAATCCCACAGAGTAGTTAAAATAATTTATTATAATATCAGAGGATGATAGGTCAGAACCAAGACATTAGGATAAAAAAGCCTTTCAGGCTGAGCTATGTCTTATGCTTCTGAATATACAGTGCACGGCCCATTCTGATTCAGTGTCGGGAGCAGCTTGGTGCAAGTATTCACTGCATTGTAATTGTCCAATCATGCATTATCAATCTCCAGTTTTTCCAATAAGGAAATGATTTGACAAGTCATAGCCCTCTAAAAATATAAATCTAAGCTTTTAACATTATTTAATTGTGCACTGTAGAGAAATCAAAAATGAGGAGCAGTGCCAAGTTAAGTTTGCTTCCCTTTGTTTTCCCTTGTTTTTCACCTACTGCTCAAACAACCAGAATATGCTGGAGTTATTACTTTTCAGTTGTTACATGTGTGGCATACCATCTCTTCTTGCAAGGATTACCTGAAAGGCTATTTTTTCCCACTGAATCTCATTCTGTTTATATTATTCCTGATTTAATTAATCACCACCAGAGTAATGGAACACAAGCAGGGCTGTGGAATGATTTTCATTTCCCCTTCTCTCCATGATTTAGAGAGTGTGTTTCTGTTGAATCTTAGAGTAATCATTGCATAATAACATCCACTTGCGCCTGTGCTGTTCCTCTGGTATCTCTTTGTGAATACTGATAGTGCCCCATTGCCTCTTGTACTGTTTCAAGTATCCAGTCTTACTGTAACAGGTACAGTAGATAATACTGTGCCTCTGGAACAGCGCAGATGAGTTCTGGTGAAGCCTCTCAGACCCTTGCTGGTTGATGTATATAGATGTGACAGAAAGTCACAAGTTCCCTTGATTGATATTCCCTGGCATGTTCACCTTGTGAAGCTGTGCCAAGCCCATGTGACATTAAATGACAGAACCATAATTTTTTCTTTTTTCATTTTTCAACAGTTTCCTCAAGGGGACAACCTGACATTTTAAAAGTCTGTTATTTTGCCTCAGCAGGCATTCACTCAGTGCATTGGGAGTTTTGTCCTTCAGGTACCCTACACATCTTTTTTTCAGTTATATGCATTGAAATCAGTGTAAAGCGGCAAGCATTAGCTCGCTTTAGCCTAGTGATGCTATACCTATTCATTTTACCCTTCATTGCAACAGTGCTCACTGAATTTTAAGATATACATTTACCTGAAAGGGGATTCTACAGGATATCTCTTTCATTTGAAACATGCACATCTGGAACTAGGGGTTTGCATGTTTCAAATAAATGAGATAGCCTGTAAAATAGAAAATATAGAAGAAACACCTCCCACTGTAAAGGTGTGGATAGGCTCTGCATTGTGTCACAGACAAGGTATATTTCTTGTATAATGTGTACCGATTAACAGCTGGCATTATACATCTTTGCACTTTATTTGTATTTAAGGGTTGTAATGTAATAGTATCATGATAATGATGTTGGACAGGCAACACTAGGTTCCTGATTAGGCCATACTGTACGTGTAATCACAGATGCTGTCTTTTAGCAGGGCATTATTTTATGTTGAAGAAATCCCCAGAAACTGAGCATACAATAGTTTGCTTCAGAAGTGGGATCAAAGTGACATCAGGCGGTGCTGCAGTCATATATCACAGCACACAGATGTCTCACAGATGTACAGACATGCTTGCATACAGTACTTACACATGCCCACACACTAAAACACATTTTTAACTCTGATTGAAATATAGAACATTGAGGAAGAGAATGGAAACATACATTTGTCTTAATCTTGGCTCACAAACCTAATTCGCATCACCCTGTCTTACAGCTGTCACACCCTCTTACAGTAATGTGATATGAATACCAAAATGTTTATCCACGGTGTTCATGCAGTATAATTTTTTGTTTGTTTTCTATTCATTTTAGACTAAGTATGACAAGTGAGACCTGTTTAAATCTTCTGTCAGAGATTTGCTGCATTTTGCTCCATGTTAAGGCTTTTACTGTGTGACAAATCCTAATTGATCATAGAGAGTGCCTTCAGGGCGAAATGTACCTGATGCTGAGAATTGCGTCGGTCTAATTGGGTTTGCCCATAATCTGCTTCTGCTGCTGCTGCTGGAGAGCATTATGCATAAGCAGCATGGAAATTGTGTAATACTTGGAATTAGCTGCCAACATGTTTGATTTAATTAATCAGAAATTAGCTTCCAGTCTTGGAAAACACACTCTACAGAAATTCTCTAGAGGAAGCTGGCAAGTCCTGGGCTAGCTGCTAGCCCATACACAGGCAATATAACACAAGAATGAGGAATGAGATGTTTTTTTCAAACATTGTTCATTGGTGGTAAGGATGACATGGCAACAGTAGATCCATTCAGTAAAGCATTTATTCCAGTAAGTAAATAAGATTTTCCTTATTTTCGGGCATTGTTTCATTGACTAAGGCGGCACTAAAAATAGATGATTTATTGTCAACACATCGCAAAAGACACTCAGGGATTTTGTTGTTGTTGAAATAGAGTATCAGTAGCAAACTGCACTTTAAAATAGGGCTGCACAATAATTGCAATTTTATCGAAATTGCAATATGGACGCAATATTTGTTAAATGCAAACCATTTTGGATTAAGTATTGTGGTGCTGCAGAGACGTCTCATCTTACCAATCGTATCATACAGACTAAATCTTTGTTTGGTACAGATCCTCGCACAAATCACACTATAATCATTTTACTTTTTTTAATTTTAATATTTTTCAATGAAAATAAGAATAATGATACAAAAAATGATCATTCCTCCAATATCCTGAATCATATCGCAATCGCAATATCAGTCAAAATAATCAGATATTTTCCTTATGTTGGCCAGCCGTTCTTTAAAATGTAACTATCGTTCTTTTTGCCTTTTGTGTTCAGTTCAATTTGTTCAATAAAATAATGTTGATAATATATATATATATATATATATATATATATATATATAAAATAATTGTTCTCATGTCATGGACCTTTAGACACTGCTGTCTTGTGATATCTGTGCATTACATTATCTCTTCCTACTACATTTAACACCATGTAATGGACAAATTGCAGCAGTCAAGCTATTGTTATGTCTGTTGTCTTGATTATGAAGCTCTTATTTGTATTGTAGAAGATCAATTTACAGATACATTACAAGTAATTACATTCATTTCACACTACCTATTACACTACCCTTGACTCAATCTGTGTATCTCTGTGTGTGCACACTACAACAAACACTCGTATTCCCGAGTTTGCTCCTGTTCGGTGACTTCTTCTCCGTATGTGTGTTTTAGATTCAGGATCTAGCAATCCGTTGCGTCCAGAAAAACATCAAGAAGAACCGTGGCGTGAAGGACTGGCCATGGTGGAAGCTCTTCACCACAGTCCAGCCCCTCATTAAGGTCCAGCTCACTGAGGAGCAGATGCGAGGCAAAGACGTGAGGAGACCTTCCTGTGTGATACCCCCCACCCGATTCCTTTCAGTCAGAAAGCCTTTAATCCACTTCTGCCACTGCGGAGTGGAACTTCCTGTTATTCATTTTTAAAGTGTTTCTTAATATTTCACAGTTTTACCTGTAACATTACACATAACCTATATAGCTACATTCTTTGCTCCAGGAGGAGATACAGCAGCAAAAATCAAAGCTGGAGAGGGTGGAGAAAGAGCGGAATGAGCTGAGACTGAACACGGATCGATTGGAGAGCAGGGTGGGTCCCTTCGCCTGTGGCAATGCATGCTGGGAGGTTTTTCAAGATTGGTGGCAGAGTTAAACTTTCATTTCTGTTAAAGATCTGATCACCTACTTGTACAAGAATGGTGATGAGTATTTTGTAGTTTTGTATTACACCCTGTGTGTGTGTGTGCGTGCGTGCGTGCGTGCGTGCGCGTGTGTGTTTGTGTCCAGATCTCAGATTTGTTGGCAGAACTGGCTGATGAGAGAAGCACTAGTGAGTCAGCATCCCAGTTGCTGGAGACTGAGACTTCAGAGAGACTCCGCCTGGAGAAGGACATGAAGGATCTACAGGCACATATACACACTGACATAAACACACATAATATTTCAAAAATTCCAATGTAAATGTAACTGACAAGCTCTTATTTTGATTGGTGTGTGAACCATTCCAGGCTAAGTTTGACGCCATGAAGAAACAGTTAGAATCACAAGAGATGGAGGTGATGGAAGCTCGGCTCATGAAAACATCAGAGCTCAACGGGGAGATGGATGATGACGACGATGCTGGTTAGTTGAGCTAGAAACTGCTAGTTGCCATTTGCAGGTGACGCCATAGACACCAGAGACTGTCATCCATCCATGTTTAATTCTGCCCATTCTATGATGCAGAAAAACATTTCTCTCTCTTTGGAATTACAACCTTGGTCATCAGTGTTTTTAAACATTTGTTTTCAATTCCCTAATTAATTGGGCCTTGTGACATTTGCAGCAGCTTGCCAAGACCTGCCTAATGGGCATGTCAGCTCAGGTCAGAAGCATGTTTTACTGAACCGCTCATACCAGCATTATGTGCACAGTTTGAAAAATCTCCCTTATACTAATTGTAGCTGCGGGAATTAGCGGCTTTGTTTCACTGTTCCAGCAGGAGACATGGCAGTGACACTTGGTCACATCTTGCATAATGCGTTTAAGTATATTTTCCACGTTTGGGATTTACCCGCTAGGGGATTAAGATGTTCGCTCCCAGGCATACAACTAATGCCTGTTGCCGATTGGTCTCCACTTGCTGGGAAAGAGTGCTCCCGCTGAGAGAGAGCATATTGCCCACGGGACTTTTTTTTCTCCCTGTGTTCCCACCCCCCTTCAACCCACCTCAGCAGACAAGCCATTACAGAGCATATCAGAATTCTTAGATGAATGAGAAAATAATCGTTGGGATCAGAGCCGGTGGCCCTGCAAGTTGTCATTATGCTATATATATGCTAATGAGCAGCACTGATGGAGGAGCCAGTGTTGGTATGTGAAGGAGAAATGGACAGCCTCTAAAATGATAAAGCTTGGAAATGAACCTGAACCTGAATATCTGCCTGGCCGCTGTTATAGTTCTGATAGCCTCTGACAGCTCCAGAATTAGGGTCGGCTAAGAACTGTGGAAAGTGCCACTTAGACATGTCCTTCTCTAACCACTATTGTGTGTGTGCTCTGAATTCTTACCTCAGGTTTATCCAAGATTAGAGCTGCAACGCAAAGGCTGCTTTGTAGTTTTCTCTCGAATTCTTTTGAACTTATAAGGTTGGGATTTGATGAAATACGTTTTATTGCCTTAAAGATTATATTATTTCAGTCCTTGAATGTGATAACCATCATAGCCAGCACAGTGAACTCCATAATCCACAGCATCCATCATTTCTGAGCTTTTGAACCTTTTTCGTCTGTATACCGTGCTAGACCTGCATTAAAGGCTTGAACATACTTTCCACGTAGGCAGGAGACACCCAGAATGTCACACAGACATTTTCTAAATTGTATGTCTTTCCTTCAGGAGGCGAGTGGCGGATAAAATACAACCGAGCCATTCGTGAAATGGACTTCACCAAAAAGAAACTCCAGCAGGAGTTTGATGAAAAGCTGGAGACAGAGCAGCAGAGCAAAAGACATCTTGAGAGAAGGGCAAGAAACTAAATCAAGTTTATTTTAATGTTTGGTTACCACACACTTCTATAAATGTGATAATAATGATATGCATTGAACTGTCATACAAGAATAATAAAAAATGTTGTGTGTTTGTTTGCATGCATGTGTGTGTGTGTGTGTGTGTGTGTGTGTGTGTGTGTGTGTGTGTGTGTGTGTGTGTGTATGTGCCCTGCAGCTGGCTGATTTGCAGACAGATAATGAGGATGTGCAGCGCTCTGTGCAGCAGCTGAAGAAGAAGTGCCAGAAACTGACGGCAGAGCTGCAGGACACCAAGCTTCACCTGGAGGGCCTGCAGAGCCGCAACCATGATCTGGAGAAGAAACAGAGGAAGTCAGTTGCAGTTTCTTCGTCTGGCTATCTATTTATCTATCTATCTATCTATCTTTCCTTCTTTCTTTCTTTCTTTCATAAACACAAATTACAGAGAACATATTGCTCTTTTCTCCTTGAAAGGCCTGGCACAGGCATTCTGACCCACACGGCAGAACACTAACGTTCTTTTTTTATTTGAATAGTGACTGAGATGTTCTGTAATCTGTGGAATTGCATTAGCTGAGAAAATGACTCAGGCTTTAAGCACTTGAGAAGCTATCGCTGTGGCAGAATGTGATCTCTCCCCTGTGGCTAATTGAAGATGCTCTGTGGGTGAAATTATTTTCAGCTGTGCTTCAGAGAGAAAAACAGGGAATTACAACGAGCTGACAGCATGAAACACTTAGCTGTTAAGTTCACTAACCATAAGTGTTTCTGCCCCAGACAATTGAAGAAAACATTTTGCACATTATTACAACCCAATTGTAAATTGTTTGGTTAATGGAAGGGGATAACAGTTGAAGCTAAAATAGAGATGAGTGTTGAACTGAAGTTGAGGCTCTGTGTCCAGGATAGCCTCATAGGCTCAAAGTCTGCTCAGTAACAGGAGTTAAGGTTAGATATTGAGTTAGCAGGCTCAATATTTTAAAATGTTCATACACATCACTTCACAAAGACATGACAATTTATGATAACAAATTACTTGATGTACCAGTTTTATCTACTACATCTCATGTAGCCTTCTGCAAATTGCCACATATTGGCACTTTATGTAATTACAGATACACAGTTTACTATGATGCTCAACTGTTCAACCCGATGGAATCCTACTCTTTACTTACTCCTTACTCCTACATTTTGCTGAGCTGTGTGTGTGTCTGTGTGTTCCAGATTTGACCTGGAGCAGAACCAGACTCAGGCCGAGGTACAAAGAGAAAGGAACCAGAGGGAGAAGCTGGCTCGAGAGAAAGACATAATGACTGGTGAGATGTTTAACCTCCGCCAGCAGCTGCAGGTAAGCTACTTTACACTACAGTACACACTTCAAATGTACTCTGATTTCCTCTCTCAGGGACTACATGTCTGCTCTCTCTGCTCTCTATTTGACATAACTGGGCTGGTCCAGATGTGCGCTTTACTTTGTCTCTTCCGCCTGCAGGACAAGGACGTTGAATTGTGCGCCGCAAATATGAAGGTGCAGCAGCTGGAGGCCGAGCTACAGGATCTGTCGTCCCAGGAGTCGAAGGACGAAGCCTCGCTGGCCAAAGTCAAGAAGCAGCTTCGCGAGCTCGAGGCCAAGGTGAAAGACCAGGAGGAGGAGCTAGACGAACAGGCTGGGACCATCCAGATGCTGGAGCAGGTACAGGGTGGTGCAGATGCTGTATTTCATACCAGTATGGAGCAATATAGTGTTTACTTCTAAAAGCTGCTTATATCATGCTATTCAGTATTTCAAACTGTAATTCTCTAAGTGCTATAACTCAACAAAAAACTGCCTCCTACCCTAATATCCTTCATGTACCATCATGTTGTATACATTTATTTCATAAATCATTTTATAAGAGTCTGGATTTCTCATTTTGGAAGAAAACCAATAATTATTGTTCTTTTTCATTTTGTGTATTTTTGAATTCTGTGTTTGTGCATTTATTTTATGAGCTGTTATATGTGTATCTGTGTGTGTGTGTGTGTGTGTCCTCATCATCTACTCAGGCTAAGCTGCGGCTTGAGATGGAGATGGAGAGGCAGCGACAGACCCACTCTAAAGATATTGAGAGTAAGGATGAAGAGGTAGAGGAGATCAGGCATTCCTGCAGTAAGAAGGTAGGTCATTCTCACTCTTCAATCTGTGCACATTTTCCTTATCACAATTGATCCTGCCTGATCAAGGCAGCAATGTGATCCATGCAACTTATTTCAATTCCATGCCTATCACATATTATCATGTATTAGGAACAACAAGTACAGTTCAACTCACAATCTCAAACATCCACCCAACACAGTATATGCATATTAATAACAAGGTAAATACAACCTAGAATTCAAATTGTGTTGGCATTTCTATCTATATTAAAAATGAAAAATAAATATTTTATTTTGAAAGCTTTGTTGACGGATCTGGAGGCTAGCAGATCTGCTCATGGGGGATCCATTTGTCTTTGAATTGTGAGAACAGCCATGTCTAACAGGATGATTGATGGCGTGTTATGTCCGACTTTGTTTGTCATCTGTTTGTGCATCCTGACATCCTGTCCATGTGTCCTGCAGCTGAAACAGATGGAGGTGCAGCTGGAGGAGGAGTATGAAGACAAGCAGAAAGTGTTGCGTGAGAGAAGAGAGCTGGAGTCCAAACTGCTGACTGCCCAGGATCAGGTACTTCCATCACTCTGCCTCTTGTCTCTGTCAGTGCAGTTAAGTGTGTGCGCTTTAGTATGCGCCACTTTTGATCGGGAAGAAACTGCTTTTGAGTCTGGAGAGGTGCTATGGCTTTTTGAAGGAGGATAGAAAAATACAGTGTGTGTAACATTTACCGGCTAGAAAGGTGTGTTTTGTCCTTCAGGTGAGCCAGAGGGATGTGGAGACGGAGAAGAGGCTAAAGAAAGACCTGAAGAGAACCAAAGTCCTTCTGGCTGATGCACAGATTATGCTGGACCACCTGAAGAGTAACGCCCCCAGCAAGAGGGAGATTGCCCAGCTCAAAAATCAAGTATGCCATTACTGTGTCTCATTCTGATACAACATACTGATCCCAAAATGAACTTTTGGTCTGTTATCAGAGTATAATTATGTACAGGTTGATAAATCCTATCTATCATATCCAGGGTAGATGTTTGTCTCTCACTTCCTCCCTGTTACCTTTTCCATCCTCCTGTTTCTCACAGCTGGAGGAGTCAGAGTTCACTTCCGCGACAGCAGTGAAGGCTCGAAAGGGCATGGAGATTGAAATAGAGGACTTGCATATCCAAATGGAAGATGTGGTCAAAGCTAAGATTTCGGTGAGTCTTGACATCTGTCCGCTATGCGTCCCGAGTGCGCCACCTACATTGAGTTGTAGAGTGGAACTGCACTAATTGTGTTCCAATCAATCGAGTAGGCTTGAATGCCAATCAGTTCTGCATATGTTTCAAACATAATATGTTTTTGTGTGTTCATAATCAATAGTGTGTATATTATCACACATAATAATAATTATGATCTATGAAATAATAAAATATGCCTACCCTTTTTTTCATCTCGCAATGCAAAAGACTTTTTGATAAAATAATAGTAGTATATTTGATAATGATAATAGTTTATGTAAATGTTTCTATACCCTTCTTTTGATGAACAAATGAAACTTAAAACAACAAACAATGTTTGATCAATGAGGGCTTTGCCTATCAAACTTTCACTCTTAATGCAGCAGGGCTCTTACATTAACATGCATGCATCATCAAGCCATAGTGGGATATTAAAATACTATATGCCTGATTTCAACATTTTACTCTAATGGATAAATACACTTTGTGAATGTTTTTTTTTCTCTCTCTCCATCTGCTCATTAATGGCTGTCTCATGAGAGTACCGCCTGCATGTCAGAATCGTAGACTGAGGATGTTGGCGTCTCTGGGGATGACACACAGAGTGCTGTGTGCCTGCGCTTTGCTTGTTAATTGCTGCATTTATGGCAAAGGAAGGTCTTGTAAATGTGTCAGATTATAGAATGCATATTAAGGGCCTGAGTCTCCCCCCTGAACACAGAGGATGAACTCTAAATAGGACATCACCAGTATGCTGCACTTTTCCCTGCCTAAATGAGCCAATTGATTAGCTCCAATTGGTCTCATCCTCCAGCCAGAACCCCCGTCCAGATTGTGTTTCATTGCCATCAGATGAGATTCCAGGACTGCCACGGCTTGGCCAGCTAATGACCGTTTATCATATTGAATAGCTCATGAATAAATCCTTTCAATACTAAAATGTGTGTGTTTCCTCCTCATTTTTGTTCAGTTGGAAGAGCAGGTCAGCCGTCTACAGAGGGAGAAGAATGACCTGCAGTCTCGTATGGAGGAGGATCAGGAGGACATGAATGAGCTGATGAAGAAACACAAAGCTGCAGTTGCCCAGGTAACTCAACATGCCTAACACCTTGGTGATCAGTTTGGAAGCCTTGAAAATACGATGTATGAATTCCTCTGGCCTCAATGCTCAGACCAAGATCAGACAAAAATAGTGGAATTCCTGTCATTATTTGTATTTTTTTTTATTGTATTTAGTTTGAGAAGTTGTCTTTAACACAGACATTAACATTCAGTTCTTTTCTGCATGTTAAAGCAGAGTGGCTTTGAGGTTTGGAGGACATATTCTCCTCTAAACACAGTGTGTGCTCTGCAATCAGGGAGATGCAATCTGTTCTACAGCAGATCAAATGACAAATTATTTGGCACAGACATATTATGATCATTAACCATTTGCATTACTGTAAAATGATGCTTTGTGACAGATAATTGAAGCATTACCATTTACCACACCCTTTCTCTCTTTCACACACATATAAACACACCCTATTTCTCTCTCTATGGACTTTGTGTGTGTGTGTGTGTGTGTGTGTGTGTGTGTGTGTGTGTGTGTGTGTGTGTGTGTGTGTGTGTGTGTGTGTGTGTGTGTGTGTGTGTGTGTGTGCGCGCGCGCACTAGTCTGCCAGGGACTTGAGCCACATCAGTGACCTGCAGGCCCAGCTTGAAGAGGCCACAAAGGAGAAGCAGGAGATCCAAGAAAAGGTACAAGGAAGTATTCAAAAGCACTATAGTTGCCTGCCAGGAAGCTGCCCGCTGCCTCAACACTTCTCTCTGATTAGACCTCAGCTTTTCACTGAGTTTCTCTGATTAATGTGACCAAAAATCCTCCATTTCTTTGGCAGCTTTCTTCTCAAAAACTGAAATGCAATTTGCATTTAAATAGCAGGAATCAGTGAGGATTTAGAGTAAGGACAGCAATTGTTCTTTTGCCTCTCATTACTCATATTTAAAAGAAGGGTCATGTACATAAACTCAGAAGCTTGTTTCCTATGGTTTAACCAATTAGTTCAAATTAAAGCACTAATTCTGGTCCTTTTCAACGATTATCTTCAACTTGGTGCAGCAGTTTCTGTCTTAGTGATTTATCTCATTTATGGTCTTGTTTGTCATTCAAAAGCCAATGCATCCCTTTATTTTTAAATATCAGAAAAATTGTCAGGAAAGTGAAAAGTTGGCAGTGGGAAACAAGTATGTAAACAGTGTCAGATACTAAATTTTTTTTGTTCATCAGATGACTTAACTATTGATGTGATAAAATGAGGTAATTGGACATGATAGAAAAACCTTGTTACTGAATGCTGATAGAATAGAAAAAAACGTGAAGTTGCCATTTTACTTTCAAACTAAAAAGCCCTTACATCAGATGCCTATAGCAGAGTCATATTTGAAATGTCAAACCTCTGCTCTATGGGATTTTTGTATTTGCCTGTTGCCTTGTACACTCACGCTCACCCACTACACTTCTATGTAGAGACAAGTTGCCCTGAGACATTCATTCGCCTTTTGTGTGTTATTGCAAGTACAGTACAGTGACCTACCTACATAAACATTTATTACACACATAGCTATTTATGACTGTGCCCTTTGTCCATATGGAGACTGTGCTATGTTAATGCAGAATTTGTAGAAATCTCTTGTGTTTTCAAAACAAAACTTTCTGCATTGTGCTCTAAGGCATTTTAGCTCTGGCATGAGTAATAGTTAAAGCTATGTGTTTTTCAAATGTTAACAATTAGAAATAGTGAGGACTGATTGTTGCTTTGGTTGTGTTTCGGTGGACAAAGAACTTCTATTAGCAATGTTAGACAACGTTTTGCAGGCTTACCAGTCCATACATGGCCCCTAAATTGAGGTTGACAGTTGTGGTTCAGAGTGAAATATCTCCAACAACTAATGGTTGGATTGCAATGACATGTACATTTATGTAATATATCCCTTAAATGTCCCATATAATGCTCATTGTCAGGTTCATACTTGTATTTTGGGTTTCTACTAAAACAGATTTATATGCTTTAATGTTAAGAATCACATTATTTTTCTTGTAAATGTATTTCTAAATATACCTGTATTGCCCCTCTGTCTTAAAACGCTCCGTTTTAGTCTTTTTAAGGCCCCCTCCCAAAAAAAGCCCAGTCTGCTTTGAATGGTCAGCATCTCCGAGCCCCCTGCATCTACACTCTCGTAGTTTCCGCACCGCCATTGCAGCCAGGAAATAACTGTAACGGCACTGTAGCAGCACTTTTTACTATATATATATATAGTACAGTTGTAACATCACAACCGTACAGAAGTCCTGACGGCTCGTTTAAAGGTGCAGTTTCTAAATATGGGCTGTGTGCATTTCACTGTGCATTGAAGGTATTAATTAGCCTGACGTGGTCATACTCAGATTCTAGTCAGAATGTGAGTCTGAAACCGCTCCATTGGGCTGTGATTATGGGGCGTGTTCCAACCGAACCAGGAAAGAAAATGCCTCTGCACTCATTGGATAAATCTACAACCAATCAGAGCAACAGAACTCAACTCAACTGTCAACAGAACTCAACGCGGTGTATCGTCTCCATAGCAACCACTCTTTGCACAATGCATTCGTTCTAACTTCCGACTTTTAGACTTTTTTGAAGCTGGATATATCATTTGTTGCGTGTAAATATAAATGTGGATAACGTTAGTGATAGTGAGATGCTTGCTACAGTTGCATTTCTAGAGATGAATCGCCAAAAACACGTTTTATTTCTCTGATTCACGGCTTTGTTCTAACGCCGCTGGGCGCTCCCTCTCTTCAGTCTCTCTCTATCTCTCTCCACCATATAACGCTACATGCTTTCGGGCGGTTGATGAGGCTCCGCTCCAAATAAATAAAATGGATTAATGATCATTTTATTCATATAGTTTATATCTGACTTTACCAGCTGACTTCTCTATTGGCCGTTGAATCAGGTGAAGCCTCTTACGTTCTAAAACCAGCCTCTGCCACTTGAACAGCTGAGTCGCAGCCACACCATCAGCTAGTTTGAGACAGGCCGGTTGAGGATTTTAAAATGAATGCGCTGTCGATATCTTCTGTAACAGACGCGATGGTGGAATCTACACATCTCAATTCTCCAGCGGCAGCCACCTGTTGTAAACAAATTCAACCCAAGCACTCTTTGGTGACGTGGTTGATTCTGTTACTGTTGATCATCTGTCCGGCAATTTGATTGGTCCGAACAGATCTTGTTCGAGCATAATTGGAGCTACTGTACAGCATCCTCATCTGATTCAGACTATTTGTTCAGTTGCTGTATATGCTGTGCTTGAGTCATCAGCTAAATGATTGAGCCTCGGTGTCAATGATGATTATGTGGTAAAAAGGTTAATGCACCTGATTCAGGCCTATGTTGATGATAGCACTTCTATAATAATAGTGCTTTTATAATAAAAGCATTTTTTCTGATGGAGCGCTATTTGTTCAGAGGATAACCTCTAACATGTCATGCGTGTCATTTATTAATGCATACCTGTTTTCTTTGTTGATGCATTTGTTTGCACAATGAATTTCCTCTGGGCTCTTAAAGCTGAATTTACCAAGTATATGGCAATCTAGTGCTTAGTTTGCATGCACATTACACACTCTGGACTTTCAGAGGGTGTCTTCTTCTAAGTGTTGATATATAGTAGACTAAACAAATTAAATCCATCTGCCTTGAACAGAATGTTTCAAATATAATTTCACTAAAGGACAGAATTGAGTTCTTGCCACCCCCCTAACAGCAGACCCTGTTTCTATTAGATTAAGCTGTACGCGTGCCAAAGCTTTGGTCCACTCAGTTATATGCACCCATCAGAAATGTTTTGGCTACACTAGAGACACATAGCAGGCTGTAAGGCATTGTTAAAACCTTCAGAAAAGGCAGAGATAGCCATCTAAAAGCATCTGACCTTGAAGTTGTTATCTCATCCCCTGTAGGAGGGAAATCTAGCTTCTTCGGTAATATCAAAGGAGAGCTCCAAATCCTCCTTGTCTCAGTCCCCCATTATGTTCCATGCAGCCTTTCGGGCCGGTTTTGTTGTGACGTATCTTTCTTCCTTTTATCAGTCATGAGAAAACGATTCAGATAGAACGTGCTTT
The DNA here is from genome assembly GCF_031162955.1 of Sander vitreus. Lineage (NCBI taxonomy): Eukaryota > Metazoa > Chordata > Actinopteri > Perciformes > Percidae > Sander > Sander vitreus. Next base: position 20,196,190 of record NC_135867.1, read on the forward strand.
GCATGAAGCTATGCCCTTTCCCAAAGCCTGTGAAATTACTGTGACTCGATGTTACTCAGCCTGAACCACAAGCTCTTCTTTTGACCATTTGTGGTAGAATGGGGGCTTATCTAGAGCTCATTATTCAGGCTGGATGCACAATATTTACACGTACCAAGATGGATTAAGTTTACACAAAAAAGGGTGAAAAAGTGAACATTAATTTACTTTTAATACATACACATAAACATCAGCACAAAGTATTTCCTAGTTCTTTCTACTTAAGAGGAAGTGGAAAAGCAGAGGTCAATAAGGAGGTGTGAAGTCAGCACTTGCTCCTCAGAGAGTTGTGTGTGTTTACATGTATGTATGTATGGGTTTGTGTCCCTCTCCAGCTTCATTCACTGCAGAGCCAGCTAGAGTTCCAAGAACAGTCCATGGTGGAAAAGTCTCTTGTGTGCCGTCAGGAGGCCAAGATCCGTGAGCTGGAGACCAAGCTGGAGTATGAGCGGACACAGATCAAACGCTTGGAGGTGAGATAATCCTCTTTGTCTTCTAAGTGTAAAAGACATGCTTAGTAAACATATGAATGCAAATTTGACATTACATTTTCTATATATCAAGATGTAGAAATTATATAAAATGATGGTATGAAGCCCCTTGCATAGCTCCATATCTTTGAGTTGCTGGTTAAGAAAAACATCCACCATGGGAAGTTTTGACATGCTTTAAGGGACAAACATTTAAGAGTAAATACAGAACAAAGGAGATCATTGTATCACAAGAGTTGTTCACTTGTCCAATTTTGTAAGTACAAGTTCTCTCACTTCACCTCAAATCCTCTCCAGAGCCTGGTGGGTCGTCTAAAGGAGAACCTCGAAAAGTTGACAGAGGAGAGAAACCAACGCATTGCTGCAGAAAACAGGGAGAAGGATCAGAATAAGCGAATGCAGAGGCAGATAAGAGACATGAAAGAAGAAATGGGAGAGCTGTCCAAGAAGGAGGCCGAGGCCAGCCGGAAGAAGCATGAATTGGTAAGGCTTTGAGTGCTGGGAGACTTGATACGATTCACTGGAGTTCACACTAGAGGAGGTAACACATGCTTCTTCTATGCTGTGATCCTTTCCCCAGGAAATGGACATCGCGAGCTTAGAGGCGGCAAATCAGAGTTTACAAGTTGACATCAAACTGGCCTTCAAGAGGATAGGTGACCTGCAGGCTGCCATAGAGGACGAGATGGAGAGTGATGACAATGATGACTTAATCAACAGGTACAGCGCAGCTTTAACCTTGCCTTTGCTTCAATAGATCTGTAATGTGTGCTTGGTACATCAGGGGAAACTGTGCTGTAGCTAGAGGCCTGAGTACCAGCGCAATAGGGGTGCACGATTCAGAAAATGTTACGATTCGATTCAATATCGATTTTCAGGCTCAAGATTCGATTCAAAATTGATTTTCGATTCAAGAACGATTCTCGATTTAAAAAAACAACAAAAACGATTCACAGTCTGTAACTGTAGTTACTTTTCCCATGTGATTGCAGTAGACATACAATTTGAAAAAAAATTAAAATCTAAAAATATGAATTGATTTTTGGAATTCTATGAATCGATTTTGAATCGGTAGAGCTTGAATCGCCATACGAATGTGAATCGATTTTTTTTTGCACACCCTTACAGTGCAAGTTATCTTGCAGCACGAAACTTAGAAAATGAGAGCTGCTAGTTTTTTTTAAGTAGCCTGTCAATCTCAACTTGTGTCTTTTCATTCTCTATTTCCCACATCTTCCGACATCAATTTCTCCCTAACCTCCTCAGTACTCTGAGTCATTCCCTCCACTCACACATGGTTCATTCGGCTCCCTGCTTCTAACCTTTTCTCTTTTGCGCTGGTTTCCCCTGTTTGGTAACTTATTCCCTCTTTGCAGAGGGGTTGAGGTTATGCTAGCTCTGAGCCCACTGTGGTAAACACTGACTGCAGTAATACAGACCTTTTTAAAAAGGAAGACATTACACACAACACCTTTGTTCGAGATGAGGCCGGCTACAGCATGAGTTGATTTACCGAGTCAGTGTTTTACAATAGTTATTTTATGTGCCTGTATAAGTGTAAAGCTATTTATTTGCTGTTATCTCTGTTTTTCCTCTTTTTGCACTGTTTGTGTCTCACCTTCTCTTTTTCCCTGTTCCCCCTTTTGGTGTTTTCCACACTTCTGGCAGTTTGCAAGACACGGTGACAAAATATCAGAAAAGAAAGAACAAAACGTGAGAATGGAAAATGCATCCTTTGTTTCTGTTATTATGGTTTTTTGCACGTTTTTCTTTCTCAACCACAAGAGAGAATAATGCAGTATTCCTTATCATCTCGGTTTGTGTTGTTCACAATAACACTGTGAGGAGAAGTCATTTTAATTGAATTCAATGGAAAGCTGTGTCTGTGGTATACATCTCTGATAAAAGCTTGGCTTCAAGGATGGCCCCGGTGTTTATTTTGGTTTTGTTTTATTTTGTGCCAAGTGTCCGGAGGTGTCTTTACACAGTCGGCCTCGTTGGAGATTCCAGGGCTTGTTTATCTTCAAACATCAATAAGTTATTTGAAAAATCTGATGGCACACACAATACTTTGCAGGATGTAAACTAGAATGGCAAATAGACTCAAAATGGCACCGGCATTCTCCTTTGAGCCAGTCTCACTGCTATAGAAAATATGAATAAAAAACAGCAAAGTGTTACAGACATGCGGTAATACTGCATCATTTTCTCCATGAATATGTTTTTTGCATCAGACATTTGCAGCCTCATCATACACCTTCATCATGAATTCATTTGGATCTTGGGTTAAAGCTGTTTTGCACTAAACTCCACTGATTCTTACCCATCTTCTGCTCCTCTGATGGTTTTTCAAAGCACATGCAACCACAGGCCACATCTCACTGAGTTTCACTTTATATGTCCATTTAAAATCAAAAATATAATATGTAAGCAAATTTCCAATATTAGTTGTTTGACATTTTAGAAAAAAAAAAGTCTTATGTTTACATATGATATGAAGCGAGAAGAATATCAGAAATCATTACAGTACCGGTTGAAAACAAACTAAAAATGAAAAAAAACAATTGGGCATACTGTATGCTTTTACAAAGAATAGAACTAAAAATGCTATGCATTTTTGCATAACTGTGATGCTTGTGACTGTGGAATGATTGCAGCACATTGTCTGGCCACGGCTGCACAGTCAGCAAGTGGTGCATGACCGTGATGGCATGGTGTGCTACTGAAATGTTTTCACCCAAAAGCTGTTGATTTCCATGCATGCAGATAGGTCAGTGTAACGCTTATCAGTTCAGTTTTCTAAGCACAAACAGACATTTGGAAAAACAGAAAAATGGGTTCAAATATCCAATTTTTCATTTTTTTTCCACCTTGACAAATTAAAAAATTGGATCTTTAAACTGTTTTTCCAATTTTCTGTTTTTATTCAGAGGATCAGAAATTTTGAAAATTACAAAATTGCATCTGAGCTCCAACTATTCAATACTGCAATGGTATTCTCTCCCTCGTTCTGCCTAGCTACGTCCCCCCCCACACACTCGAAACCATCAGTTGCAAGCACCTCTGACCCCAAAGTCTATCAGTTTTCAGGTTTTTGGGTCCATATGCAGTTAATGACCTGCATATTTCGCAAAGTAGAGGAAGAGAATACCATTGCAGTATTGAATAATTGGAGATCAGACGTAATTTTGTAATTTGTAATCTCTGAATAAAAACAGAAAATTGGAAAAACAGGTTAAAGATCCAATTTTTTTTAATTTGTCAAGGTGGAAAAAAATGAAAAATTTGATATTTGAGCCCATTTTTCTGTTTTTCCAAATGTCTGTTTGTGCTTAGAAAGTTGAACTGATAAGCGTTACACTGACCCAGGTACTCCACTAATTCAATTTCATTGCATTGTGTTGTGAAACATTTAACTTTAAATACAAACCTTCACCTTGCTTGCTTGTGAAATGTGTCATTGATTGCGAATGTTAATTATATTCTTTTGACTGACTGAATCCCTTTTTCTTTCCGTTTTTATACAGTGAAAGGAATCCTTGTGGCATGTTAAATAATTTAAACCTTCATCAGAGCGTAATAAATAAATGTAGTCTTCAGTTTGTAGCGGATATACCCATCCATAATTTCCCGCTTTGTCCTCTGATTGCTTCTTCAGAGAGACATGGCGTCACACTCTTTATATGCTTTTTTTTGTTATCCATTTTTCATCAGACAACCCGTGTGTACCAGTGCTTTTCTTTTTGTGCAACTCAAGAAAAAGAGCAATGATTTTTTCCATGTTTCCTTAATTGCATTTTTCCCTCCTTCGACATCATTGCATTAGCAGCATGGATGAACAATAGCGGAGGAGGTGATTTTTCTTATAATTATGAAGTGGATTTTCCAGATGATTTACATTACTATTCAGTATTTTTGTAGTCAATGCTTCAAAACAGAGGTTACAATAGCTGGATTATTTTATTGTAGGGGGAGAAAAAAGAAGTTGAATTAGTGTTTTTCAAGCTGGACTTCCATTACAGACTGTAGCAGGCTATATTCAAGTACAGGGGTTGCATATAATGTAGGACTGTGTAGTGCAAAAGATGTAAGGGCTTCCATCAATGTGGATTGACTGGAATTGTTGCATTTGTTTCACCTTTTGTACGAGAAGTGTGCAGTGTACACAATTCTTTTTAACATAAATTGAAGCCCAATGTGTTTTTTTTTTCATCAATATATAATTAGCTTATGTTGACCAGTTACCTTTTAAACATAGTACCACAAGTGCTAAATTGATAGAACCAAGCCATACGAGATTTGATGCTGAGTCTTAGTATTTGTGACAAAGATTTACAACCAGTGCAGGCCAATTGTCAGAAGCTATTAATGTTCACTTCTAAATTCTTGGGGCTTGTTTGTATCTACGAGCCTCAGGACTGGTTAGCTAGTAGTGTGGGGCCAAGGACAAATCGTTTGTGACACCATTTGCACAGCACTCAATTGCACGCCACCTTTTAGTGTGTGTGTGTGTGTGTGTGTGTGTGTGTTGGAGAGAGGGGGAAAGAGGGAGATAATTTTGTTGTGGGCTGGTTTCAGTATTTTGTTGTGTGATATATCATGTTGAAAAAGTCACAGTATCACAGAGATGACAAATGGGCAGCATGTGTAATCAACTTTCTAGTATTAATGAACCTATTATCTTGTTTTGGTAGGCGTTTATCACTTGTATTTAGCATGCAGTAGAGAAGAGAGGCAGTGGAAAATAAAGGGATGATATAACAACTGAACTTGGACTCACAATTTTAGCTCGCTGCCTCTTGAAGCACTCTCAAACTCTGAAATAAACATAATCAGGCCATTTAGTCTCTCTGGGTTCATCATTACCTTCCACCCAGAAAGCCTGGCTACGTAAGGTGGATGATGAGAAAGTTAAATGTGTTAATGCTCTTAGAAATCTTGAAAGTCTGAATACCATTCAGTCCAAGAATCCGAGCTCTGTGCTCACTCCCTCACAATACTCACACACCACCGGCGCCGACACCACCTCTCTTGTGTAAAAAAAAACAAAAAACAACCAAGCTTTTAGGCAGACCACCAAAAAAATAAAGGGACACTCTGTTCTCTGAGGAAACATGACTGAATATGTGACACAAAGATTGGTGACAAAGGAAATGGTATGATGTTCACTGGGAGACCTACATAGATGGATATGTGGTATGTGGACAAATGATAGAGCTCGGCAGTCTGGCTGTCATCTCACACCTCTTTGAATATTGCGTTTGCTCCTTATAAACATTTTTCCAAGATTGTGCAACGTGTTTCAAGGCTCAGATGGATAAGCTAGTCTGAGAATAAAAATCTGGAATTGAAAATTGCAGCTCCTCTACAACAACCCTGTCATCATTGCCACTGTTCGCCCTGCTACAGTGTGTTTAATATACAGTATGTTGTCCTGCTCTGAAACCAAAAAGTATATAATGGAAAATGTAATTTTCTCTGACAGAGCTTACCCGAGCAACACAAATGTCAAAAGTCAAATGTAGTTAGGCCTGTGTGAACATATGCATCTCTGTGAATGTGAACATTTATTTTCACACACCATGTAGGCAAGGAATACATTGTATATAGCACTATAGTTGGAAGCAGTGTGTGCTCAAATAAATGGAGGATTCTTCATTAAATTCAGCTCCCCAATACATTTCGACCATGATGGCAGTTTTGAATTAGATGCTATGCCACTCTACCTTCCTCTTCCTCACCATTTCTCCTCACATTAACCTTCTAGGACAACAGGATACATAATTTAGAAAATGTACCGTGCATTTGGAATGAATGAGGATTGACCTTATCCAGGTGGGATCTACAGAGCTTTTTCATTGGGATCCACAAGTCTCTGTATATTGATTGTTATGTCAAGCATAGGGCCACGGGGCTGTCTTCTGGCTCCACTCCAATAACAATCACCAGGACCAGGTGACATGCCACACAGATGCTAGCAGCCCAGAACCAGCTAATTATGCCTCCAATAGCTTGATCTATATTCTGCCTAGATCACTCATTCACAACTGCTGAACATTTTGTACAAAAAACATTATGATTATGTTGTGATTATGTTATTATTGTATCACATAATCATGCTTAAAGGAACACACCGACTTATTGGGACTTTAGCTTATTCACCATAACCCCCAGAGTAAGACAAGTCGATACATACCCTTCTCGTGTCCGTGCGTGTTGTAACGTTGTCTGACGTTTCCACCGGTAGCTTAGCCTAGCACAGAACCTGCAGGTAACTGGTTCCAACTAGCCTACTGCTCTGAATAAGTGACAAAATAACTCCAACATGTTCCTATTTACATGTTGTGATTTGTAGAGTCACAGCTTGTACAAAAAACAACGTAACATGAGACATAGCCATCTTCTAACCGTAAACTATTCGTAAACTATATTCTCAGAAAGGCGAAGCTCTGCTACTTCTGCTACTTGGGCTGAGTGATTTGCTTTGCAGCAAGCCTTTCTGAGAATATAGTTCCCGGTTTGTAGAAGATGGCTGTGTCTCATGTTACGTTGTTTTTTGTACACGCTGTGACTCTACAAATCGCAACATGTAAATAGGAACATGTTGGCGTTATTTTGTCACTTATTCGGAGCAGTAGGCTAGTTGGAACCAGTTACCTGCAGGTTCTGTGCTAGGCTAAGCTACCGGTGGAACTGTCAGACAATGTTACAACACGCACGGACACGAGAAGGGTATGTATCGACTTGTCTTACTCTGGGGGTTACGGTGAATAAGCTAAAGTCCCAATAAGTTACAAGTTATAACTTAAATTGATTCTGAACTGTTGCACAAGGCAGATTAAGGCAGATTATTTTAATAGTATCAAGAAGTATCATTCTCCCATTCACCCCAATAACACCATTGTCAAATTTGCTGGCGACACCACCATAGTAGGCCTGATATCTAACAACAATGAGTCAGCCTACAGAGAGGAGGTTCAGCATTTGACAAACTGGTGTCTTCAAAATAACCTGGACTTAAACACTTCCAAAACCAAGGAAATCATAATGGACTTTAGAAGATCAAGGCGCACTGAGCACTCTGCCCTCTCCATTCATGGAGAGGAAGTAGAGAGGGTGGAGAGCTTTAAATTTCTTGGTGTGCACATCTCGGCTGACCTCACCTGGACTACGCACATCTCTCAACAGGTTGGAAAGGCACAACAGAGGCTCTACTTCCTAAGGAAGCTAAAACTTGTTCACCTCCCTCTCCACCTGCTGACCAACTTTTACCAATCAGTGATAGAGAGCATATTAACCTATTGCTGCAATGTGTGGTTCTCCAGCTGCACAGAAAAGAAATGGAAAAGAATGGTTAGGGCTGCTGAGCACGTCATTGGAGCACCATTGCCTTCACTCACAGACCTCTACAATGGTAGACTGCAGAAGAAAGCCAGTTGTATCTTCAAGGACAATACACACCCTGGTCACTCTCTGTTCTCTCCACTGCCCTCTGGTAGGAGATTCAGGTCCATCAAGTCCAAATCACACAGGTTAAAAAACAGCTTCTATCCAAAAGCTGTCAAATCCATAACACCAAATGGCCACTGAAAAAGATACCTGCTATCACACCTGGGGGTTTGTGCATGTTGCTGGTTTGTCTGTCTGTTAGCACTGTATGCACTTTCATCTACCCTAATCCCTTATGCAACTTTTTAACTTAAATCTATTTATTTATTTTATCCTAGCATGAATGTTGTGTTTTTAATATTGTGTTATGCCGTCAATGCGGAGCTGCTAAACTGCTTTTCGTTGTCTGCAAAGCAATGACAAATAAACTATTCTATTCTAAGTTCAGAGGGAATTTAAGAACATTGTTAAAGGAGGTTGATTTGAGTTAAAAACAAGTGGAATTACCTTGAATGCAAAATTGTTGCACTCGAAGATGTAAAAAAGACTTGTTAAGATGAATATCTTTGCTGTCTTGTCTTGGAGTCAAAGTCTAGCTGATTCTTTTTCTTCACAGTGGGGATGAGACGGAAACAGATTCCGAGGTGGAGGACCGGGTGGATGGAGTTAAGTCTTGGCTCTCGAAGAACAAAGGCTCCACCAAGACCCTGTCAGATGAGGGAAGTCTGAAGAGCACCAGGTTAGTGCCCACATCCTTGTGCATCATGACAGATAACCATGTACATTCCTGTGGTATCGCAGTGATAAAAGTTCCCACATTCCTAATCCGTAAAAAGGCCCAGGATAACCTGGGGCAGTTTGCAACAGAAGAACAGGTATTTCATGTGATTAAAGGTGTCATCTCTCTCTCCCAGTAATCTGTCTAATGACAGGAGGTGGAACAGGGAAGAGGCTGCTGTCATATTTATTGAAGTGGCCCGTAGCCAGTTGGCACGCCTGCTTAATGTCGCCTCTGCCACAGTTAGATAGATCTCCTCAATGGTTGACGGCCTCACTTTCTACAGTGTATATTGGAGTAACAGCAATACACTTTTGACTGATCCCAAAGACATAATGAAATAGACCAAAAGTCTCAGTTACCACATAAAACATGTTGCATCCTAAAGATGGCATTACAAATGTCTTCTTTAAGTATGTGGAGATCTGATTTCTTTTTGTCTTCTGTTGGTTGTCTCTGGTGTCCATTTTAATGTTACCCTTTAGATATTCTGCAAATGCAGATAGCAAGGAGGTAAAAGAAGGTAAGGAGAAGATGAATGACGGCAGTAAAGACGTGAAAGAGGTAGAGCAGAACAGATCAGTGTCTGTCATGAGTTCCTTAAGCTACAGAAAGCGATCCAACCTGAAAGACTCCATAGGGGGGACAGGCGATGAGAGCTCCCTGTTCAGCACTCTCAAAGAACAGCCTGACACACCAGACCAGGCCTCTATTCGCAAAGCCAAGTCGAAGTCTGGAGGGCTTCAGGAGGATTGGAAGAGGAGTCAGTCGCAGGACGACTTAGACGACAAAGGCTCAGTCATCTCCTTGGCCTATTCTGAAGCTACCAGCAGAGCCAGGAAGGGCCTGGAGTCCCGCTGGACCTCCCGCAGCAGCCCTGAGTTTGATAAGGAATCCATGGTGTCCTCTGTGGCTCCCAGCAGGATGTCCACCAGGAGAGGCATGTTGGACATGGATGATGACAATAAGTCGACCATCAGCAGCGTGAGCCGCTCCAGCCCCCGCTCACTGCATCGCAGCAACTCTTGGAAAGAGGACAGACGCAGTGGCTCACGCCTGTCCCTTGCCCGCAGCTGTGGCCTTAGTGAATTCGGCCTGCATGGAGATGATGACGACGACGATGATGATGATCGTAGTGTGGCTTTTACTGAAGGGGGGACTTCATCTTTCAGTCCCCTCTCCCGGAGCTTTTCTACCCCAGCCCAGCCACGCTCCTCAGATAGCACTCTGCCAGACTCATCTGACGTTAAAACAGTCACCCACCGCAACTACTTGGACCCTGACTTGGAGGCTGCCATCAATGAGGTGTTGAGCTTCAAACCCATTAAGTTCAAGCGCAGTAAACTTGATGAGTCTAGTGGTGAGGAAGAGGATGAGAAGAAGGGGCCAGGAAGCGAGGACAGTAGGAAGAGAGGAGAAGACGAGGGGCTCGGCTGCAGCATATCCAGCCTGCGTCGCTCTGCATCCGGCTCTGCTCTGGACTACAGCGATCGGCCATCCAGCACCCTGAGCACCAGCAGCTCCCGCAGTCGGAAAGATAAAAAAAGCAAAGTCTCTCTTTCCGACGACGACTCCTCAGACGATCATCACAGCAGAAAGAGCTCATGGGGGAAGAAGGGCAAGAAGTCCAAGAAGAGATCTAAGAAGAAGCAAAGTGAGTCTGAGGATTCCTCTTCTTCCTCAAAGTCGTCCTCTTCCTCCGACTCAACCATCTCCTACCGCAGCTCCAGCAGTGTTAAAAGGGCCCCGAAACAACCATCTGATGATGACGAGGAGCCTGCACGGCGTGGGCCATCTAGCAAGATGGAAACCAAGAAGAAGCAGAAGAAGATCGATTGCTTGGTGATGAAGTACCGCTACAAGCCTGACAGTGACTGATACCGACAGTGGAAGGTGATGCTTGGTGTGATAATAACCCAGGAGCCTGGCATAATCAAAACTGATTTGGGATCTTTCACTGAACGTACTAACTTAGTTTGCCGTGTGTGAATGTTTTGTAATTCTTTTGACTCTGATACGCTAATGCTGACTTGTAGTCTACTAGATCAATGGTTCCCAACCTGGGGTCCGGGGACCCCTCAGGAGGGCGGCAAAGATCACAGGGGGTGCGCAAGTCTTTATCTGGTTTGAGGTTGAGGTAAAAAAAAATATATTTGCACATGTTAAACAAATTACGATAATACACTAGAATATATAATGTATACAAAAGTCTGTATAAAAACTATATATTTTTGTTCGTGCTTAAAATTGTAGGCAGGCTACTTAGTAGGCCAAACCTCCGGGACCTCTTAACCTGTGACCCTTGCTGTCATCAGGTCAGCTGCTAGCTGCTATCATCCTCGTTTTCCCTGCCGCCACGGCATCACTATTTTATGAATGAAACGTAGCGGAGAAACGTAAAAAGTGCTGATAAATCCTCTGTATCAAAAAAGAAAGTAAGGCTCTATCTCGAGAGTTACCTCAACTTCGGTTTCGGAGGGGGGGGCTCAGCTTTTCTTAGACATAAGTAGGGGGGGCGCCAAGGAAAAAAGGTTGGGAACCACTGTACTAGATAAACCCTAGCTACGTGTTTCGAAGGTCACATTGGCCAATAAGTGCATGCCACTGTTTGTTTCTCTCTGCTCCTGCCAACATTTGTCCTCATTTAAGAAGATCACCAATTTACTGCAGCACACTGAAGTTATTCCTCTAGTTTGCCTTACTGACAGTCACTTCAGTTTTATATTTCGATGTCATTATAAACAGCCGCAGATACATTTAATTGAGGATTGCAGTGTTTCTCTTGATGTTGTGTTTGATGCTTTTATAATGACATAGTGTTGAGAGACGGTAGATGGCTATGGCTGTTCTTCAAGCACAAACAGATGTTGGCAATTAGGCAAAAACTAAATCCATTTTTTTTTTCCTCTAACATGTTAACTGACAAGAGTTCAAAGATGTGTGACATGACTGTTGATATTACTTGATGTGAATACTTTGCATTATAATTAAAACGCTACGTTTAGCTCTATGCTTCAAAAGACTATCTATTTTGAGAGTAATTTTACTGACAGTTTGAGCATCTCTGCCTCCTGTGTGAATTTCAAAAATGCATGTCAGCGGGCTTTTCATTTTTTTCTTTGTCCTTGAACATGTTTGCCTCTCTAGTTAGTTAGCACTGTCTCTTTCTATCTATTTAAAGGTGCAGTAGGTAAGACTTATAAAACTATCTTTCTGTCATATATGCTGAAACTTACCCTATGTCTGAGTAGAACTACATGAAGCAGGTCATTAAAAAAGAATCCAGCTCCTCTGGCACCACCTACAGCCTGTAGTGCAATTTGCAAAAATCCACCGCTCCCTGTTCAGATGCATCAATCATGGCCGGGGGGGGGTGTCTAACTGTGTGTCAATCACTGCTCATGCACACGCATTCATTCTACCTTGTGGGGGGAGGGGCTTAGGAGAACGTTTTGGGCTTTAGCCGAAAGTGGGGAGGGACTGAGAAGTCGATGTTCAAATGTTTTGGCTAAAGCCTGGATCTTCCCAATCATACCTACAGCACCTTTAATCACTGTAGGGCGAATTAAGACCGTTTAAGTGGACTGAATATCGTACTGGCACATATGTGGCCATGTCAACAATATAACTGTTTTCATGATCGTACAAAATGACAGTGTTTTAGTTCGGAGTCACTGTTTCTTTTGAGCACTCTGAGTGTGTTCAAAATGTAATCTGTAACACCACTACAGAGCTCCCACACTACCAGTTTGCCAAGATCACTGTGCAACAACAACAGCTAAACCCAAAGAAATGATTAAAACACCTCCTTAAAACAAAGTGTTACTTTCACTGTAGACAAACACGCCTGTAAGTAATTTCAGTTCTCATTCATAGCACTCGTTTTCATGTCTTGATATGGGAACGTCATGCTTGTTTTGACTAATTAAACATCTTGAAACACCGGCATGCAGCAGTTTCTATGACAAGGCTGGAACACCGAGTAATTAAGCCTTTTTCAAATATCTAATACTTCAAAATACATAGGTATTAGGTTATGGATAATTGCAAATAGAGTAAATACAGTTCAGCTTGCTCAGTGTGGGTGTTATTGTGCTGAAAGGACATGTTTCAGTTTTTTGTGTATGTATTAAAGGGCAGTGGTCATGGCAGTGTGGATGTATGAAAGCTCTACAGTTGGTATTCAAGTAATGCACTGAGTGCTTGTCATGCCATATGTTGTCATGACAACATAATCAAAGGATGTAAAGCCCCGGTTTTAAATGACCTTTAATAAGTGTGGTTGATGACGACATATTCACCACTCAGATCACAACTATTTACAAACGTGAGCCACATGCATGGCTCTCCTTATTTTGTTAAAAGATAATATTTTCTTGTGATGATTTCTGTGGGTTAATCCCAGTAACACTGTTTCATCTAGGACCATGGATAAATAATCTTTGTGATGCATTTTTACTATATGCTAATTAAAAAAATATATAAAAAAAAACAAAAAAAAAACACCTCAGGGGATGTGTTGTTTACTGCCTGGGGAAGAGTGTAATCTCACAGCCTAAATTGCTTGTGGTTTTTCATGCCATATTTTTATAACAGCTGCCCCCCCCCTTCTCTACACCTTTCAGTTTTGTTTCTACTGTAAGTAGCCAAGTAATGATATAATGGTGTGTCTGTGTGTGTGTTGACCCCTGTAGCCCTTCTGTGTGCCGCAGACACCTGAGTCTTGGCAGGTCTGATGAAGAGGATGAGGTGGACAGAGACTCCAGCAGGCAGTCGCTGAGACAAAGCGACAGCGAAGGCACATTGGCAGAGAGCGCATCGTAACCCAAACTCGGGTCACCTCGTGTTTACACCCAACACACAGGAGGGACACAATTATTTCCCCACAACTTTACCAGAACTTCTCAGCCAGCAGGAGAGCTGCATGGACAGAGAAAGAACACTGTTTTCAGATAGTTTAACCGGGGCTTTTTATCGTATTGCACTTATTATAGCGCACTAATTCACATCATAAATTGATGTTGCTTCTATGGTAAATATGTGTTTTCTTCTGTTTTATTTAACACAACATATTGAATAAGTTAGTTAATACAGAACAGGGAAGTTGAGCGCTATCAAAAGAACTTCTACTTTATTTGTAAGAGCTGCTTTTCAGGCAAATTTAAGCTCTCCTCTGCACTCTCCTCTGACTATTCAGATAGCTTTGCCAGGAGGATTTAGATAAGCCTGCTCTGGCTACATTTCTCCAAGAAGTTCTGACCAGCCATTAAGACCGCTCTTATCTCTTCCCCATTAATGTGGACTAGCGCGTTGGGAGGAATTAACCCACTTTTAATTAATTATCTTGTTTGTATCTTGTACGTTTACATGTGGCTCTTGTTCCAAGTTGAGATAGCCATAATTTGAACAAAGTGATGCTAGGCTATGATGGCTGACATCAAATTAAAAATAATTTCGGAAAATACATTTCTATTTGAACTAAGCTGTTAGATGTGATGCATATGTTTGCATATGGATTTAAAGCAACGTCTGATCTAAACGTGTATAAATAGTATACATACAGTAGATATATATAATATATGTGGAATCAAAGCCTTTACATTAAGTCTTTTATTAAGATAAGGTTAATGTCGTGTCGCTGATTTATTCTTATCTTTTGGTAGAGTTCATGACATAATACTTTTGGTGTGGCTCTCATGAGGCTCAGTCATGCTTTTGTCCACTTGTGTCATATGTATTAAGGATCAAACGGATTGCATTTCTTTGCTATTATACAGGAGCTTTCTGTAGAGCCTTTGACACCTTGCAGATGCAGAAATGCAGAGATGTGTGGTGTTTTTTTTAGGATGCACAAACACTGGATTTCTACTGTATATCATGAATTAAAGCTCTTTCTCATGTTGACTCCTGCAGAATAATATTCCAGTATAATGAACTCCATTTTAATGTTTCAATTGCATTTTGAAATTAATTGTTAAATGTGTACAGTGCAGATTGTCTTGAACCGAGGGATTTTTTTTCAGCCATATTGGTATATTGGTAAAATAATTGCATCATTTTCATCACCACATCCTCCCATTTTAAGGTGCCAAAGACTATGTTCAATAAACTGGTGATATTTTGCAAATGATACAATTTGGGATTGGGATTTTAGAGGTTATTTGTGACTGCCAATGAGCAGCACTCATATTGTGATATTGAGTTATTCCCAGGCTTTGTTTTCGAAGAGTTTTCCATGTCAGCTTCTTGTTTATTTGTACTCCATCTGACGTGTGTCTGGACAGCAATGATGCCCTTGTACTCTGTATTAGACAGCCAAAATACTGCCAAAATTAAATTAAAGACAGTCTGCTCTTATATGTCAATACCTTTATTTGATTTGTTGCCGTCCAGATACATGAATCTTGCTAGTTATTTCTATATTTTACCTTACAGAACTATAGCAATTTCCTAAGACCTTATGGATTTTAAACTCTATTTAAAATACATGGAGGTAGATTTGAATATAAAAGCATAAACAGCATATGTGCATGTGGACTGTCTGCTCGTGGGCAAAGAAAAGATTCAAGTGTCTGGATTGTTATTTGCATATCTTCTCAGAAGAGGCTAATCTGCATTTCATGTCTTATTTTCTTTGCTTCGCACATGAATATTAATGTGGAACACAAGAAACTTTGATGTCAGTGATTCAGAATAGACTTGTTAAACAAAAAAATATATTTTAAGTGTCATTGCCTCTAAATGTTTGTTCATACATTTCATTTTATCATCTTTTGAAAAGGCTTTTTTCATTATTGAACAGATCATTTGTGATATAAGTGATTTGGGGATTTTTTTTAGTAAATATATTCAGCTGTTTGTTTACAGAATCAGTGTTCGCTTGCTGTAATTGCAAAGAGGTATAATTTGTATGCATATTTGTTTCACATTCACCACCGTCAGACAGTTGGAGAAAAGGAGGCAGGACGGGGTTTTTTTCCGCGAAACAAGCCATTGATGTGTTTGATTAATTTTTGCACATCCACCTCAGAGTAACTTCTCATCATACCCATCCACTTTTCCCACGAGACTACAGAGGAAACAAACAATTCATTGAAATGATTAATTCTGAGCCGTTGGAATACTGAATTGCTCGTACTACCTTGCAACACATGAGTTGTTAAAATGCACAGCTACACAGTTCAAAACCGCGCTTGGGGCGAATTCAGGAAGATCAAAACCAAGAGCAAACACAGTCTTCCTCCCTGCATCTGTCTTTATTTTACATAGGTGAAGCTTAGATAGATTTAAAAGGATTGATGGTTTTAAATTACCACCTTGGTTGACATTCACACACTGTGTGTTTTGTTTTAAAGAATCCATTTATCCAACCAATCTGTAGTCCTCAGTCATTCCTATACACAACCTGTTCTGGCGCTTCACTAGGTGCCAGGGAGCTTTGGCTGTAATTTCACTTGACTTGCGTGCACCCTCTGGGTGGCTGCATGTTTCTGCTTAAAGGCTTTCCATTGAGTGACAGATTAAATTCTGCTCCTGATTTTAGTTATTTTGGCTCTAACACTGTTTCACAAGCCACTGGAGCAGCAAGTCATTAGCTCGACAAAGCCAAGCAAGCCTGTGTTTACCGTGCCACCCTCCCTGTTATTTAGACAGAATGGTTTGGTCACCGACATTTGCTGCACTGGAAGTCTATCCATAGACAGGGCTACCATATGTAGAATGCCACTAGTCTTAACTTTACTGCACGTTTGTTTTTTTTGCTTATTGAGTAGAGCATCAGCATATGTTGTTTCCTCATTTCTTTTACATTTCATCCAGAATATATCTGAAATTGTGTACTTTTCTTGATAAATTCATGGAAACCACTTGCCTCTTCAAACTAAATTCTAGGCCAGTATGGACAAATATGCACCTTTTAAAAGTACAAAGCAGATGGAGAACAGCCAAACTAAGTCAGAACTGACTCTTAAATCAAACCGTGTGCCGTGTTATTTTTTTTACATAAGCTGCTCTTTTTGCCAAGCAGCTCCACATTTTGACCTTGGTTAGAGGCCACCCTGCCAGGCAGTAAAATATGTGGGGGAAAATGTGTTTATCTGGCATCATCTTCTACTATTAGCGCTCCCAGTTTTCTGCTGGATGCCTGCTGTCAATAAAGCCCTGATTGGAGGCACTGGGACACTGCCTGCAGGGACCAGGTGAGGCTGCATTCATTTGCAATTCTGAGATGAAAAGACGCAGCAGCGTGCTGCTTGGGAGCCTCTCTTTGTTTGCACATATCATTTCCACTCTAATGAACACTGCACAGTAGTTGGCCCTTGTAACAAGGCTCAAAGGTAGGCTCAAACATTGTTTACATTTTGCATAGGTCTTTGCCGGGAACTGGGGAAAAGCACTTTTTTTCTCTTCCTGTACCATAAAGTGATATCCGTTTTAGCACCCACAGCAATAGGAAATCTTTGATATATTTTGTTTAAAGGGTTGATAGAATGATTATATAGGGTATTTTACACTGTTCCTTAAGGTCTCCTAATAGGGTATGTAACATTGGTTGGGCTGAAAATTGCCCGAATACTATTTTATTAGGCCCTTAACTACCCTGTGAATATGGCTCTATTTGGAACAAGAGCTTTTCTTCCAAATATGGTATGCTCATGAATATTTAGCTGCGCGCTGATTGGTTTGAGCAAACCCCATAGAAACACATTGGAGACGAGACAGCAGGTCTCATATTTCAGACACTGCAAAGGTATACATTGTTTGTCGGGCTATTTCGTTATTAAATTCACTTCTGAGACTTTTTTAAGCGAGAAGTCAACTATATAAAGCTCAAATATGGGCCGTTTTACGAAAATTGATGGCTAATTGCAAATTTAGTAAGACGTGTCGGACTTTAGGAGCTCCACACAGTCTGACGAGAAAGCAGCAACCTCCATACCCAGTTAAAGTCACCGTTTCTCGGTTACTGGACGACTGGGGCTCGGGGTTTGAATTTCGTCACACCACTTACATAACAAGGTCTTATAAAGCTAACAATGGTGTCCGAGGCTTCCGGGCTTCCCTTCGTGACGGAGATCCAGTTAGCTCACAGCGAGCCGGAGTCTATGAAGTAGGACACGCCGCTGTCACGTAGCCTGCTGAGCTCCTGCTGAACTGCGACACACAGTCGGACAAAATTTGCAATTAGCCATCAATTTCCGTAAAACGGCCCATATTTGACCTCTACATAGTTGATTTCTCGCATAAAAAAGTCTCAGAAGTGAATTTAGTAATTCAATAGCGGACCTCTGGAGATCTGCATGACCTAGCTAGATTCAGAAGACTAAGCTGACCTCAGGTCAGTGGTGTAGCCTATGCAAATGTTGGGGCGTGACAAAGGCTAGGAGTTGGGATGCTGACGTCAGCTTCCAACTTCGTTGAGATTCACCCGTTTTCAGCGGCAGTTTCAAAATGTGAGATTTACAGAGGATAGGGGTATCAATGGGATTTTGAGCTTCTATGTATGTCCTATTTACCCACCAAACTGTCGCTATTCAACTATGACAAGGTAAAATCGGTTTTGCATTCTATCACCCCTTTAATGCGACTCCTCATAACTTCGCACAGTTTAAACCTTGAAAACAAATTTGCTGACATCTTTGGAGTGGAAAAAGGAAGTGTTGTAATGTCTATAATCATGTATGTCTGTAATCACCAATTTCAGTTTTGGATGTGTCGCTCTATCTCCACTCCACAGTATGCAGGTGGCCAAAGTCTCCTGCTGTGCTCAGAGCTGTTCAGTTCTTAGTGTTCCTGCCAAAGGAGAGTTGCTGCCCCTGTCGTTGGTGTGTGTGTGTGTGTGTGTGTGTGTGAGTGTGCGTGTGCGTGTGTGTGTGTGTGTTCTCTTTTAACTATATTCGTGGGGTCCAACAACCGGGAATACAGTATACTTGTGGGGACTTGTACAACTTTAAAGGGCTGTTTGAGGGTTAAGATTTTCACAGCTAAATGTTAGGCATTTAGTTGTGTGTGTGTGTGTGTGTGTGTGGGGGGGGGGGTGTACTCTACAGCAGTACACTACATCTGAGGGATTTCAAAGAGGTGCAAATGGTCCTTTCACCCAGCCTCTCAGTGGGAAAGTGTTGAAAAGATAATTTACCTGTTTCCCAAATGCCTCGAGCACTTGCTTCCGCACTGTGGTGCGATTTAATTTCTGCAAAATTTTTCTTTAGCCCTGCAAACGCAGGAACCTATTCAAATGTACACAGAAGATACATGGGCATCCTGGAAGCCCATTGTGTTAAGGCTGTACCATATAACTACAATGTCCTATCTGTCCAGGGAACTCTTTTGCATGTAGTTTCCCTTTCTCTCTATCCTGGCAGTCTACTGTTCACTATACAGTAAATGGGTAATCAGTAAATCACAAACATTTACAGGCATATATAGTTCAAAGTCTGACCTCAAAAACTGAGATTTAATGGCAAAAGAGGTCAAGAGGTGACAAAAAAACATGAATTCCTTATATTATATTATTATTATATACTGTATCCCACACTCTTCAGCATAACACTGAACATTTAAAGAGGCAAAATATACCAGCTTTGTGCATATGATTGGTGGTTAATTGCTTCACAATGTGCTGATATTTATGACTTTCAGATTTGGAACGACACCTACCCACCTGTTATTATTTCAAAATATAAACCTACTGTTTGGCCTACTTTTTTTCAGCTGCTGAGTTATGGAGAACAGTGCCTGAGAGAGAGAGAGAGA